>NC_134492.1:45443805-45608805 GCF_040206685.1 Ascaphus truei
TTTTAAAACCAACTTGTAGTTGATGTCCTTGTCTATTTTTTTGTTGTTGTGCGGACTACAAGGGTATATCTAAAGATATCAAAAGGATATACTGTAATTGCCAACACATTCATATAAATGATATTAGCAACAGTTATACATTTCAATTGTTAAAACCAAATTTTTGTCAATATTCTTATCTGTTTTAATTAAACATACTATAATGCTTAATGACCCAATCATAGGCAAAATCTACCACCCAAAATACCGGTGATATTTCAGAAAGCCAGAAATATAAAATCAATCGTGGCACCGTGGTGAGAGACGATCGTGGAGCGCCTGATACGTCAGTTCCTGCAGGCAGTGAACAACGGAGGCAGCATTCTGTTCCAGTGGAGTCACGGAGGGACTACAGCAGCAAAGCAGCGTTTCCTGGTCCTAGGAGCATGAGTATATCTCATACAATGCTTTTAAATGTTTTATTTTTGTGAGTTCATTTTATTGAGATTTTTGGGAATTAAATATATCGATTTTTGCACAGTAATGCACTAGGATTTGGCGCTTTTTTTCTTATATCTTTCTATGCAGGTGGAGAGGGAAGTCGTTGTGCCCTTGTAAGAAGCTGCCTGTTGGTCCTAATAGTGCTACTGTTACTCCCCCATTATTGGACTTATTTGTTGGACTCTAGAGGACTATCTGCATTGAGCAGATTAAGGAAAGTTCACAGCACCACACATTTTTTTGTTTAAATTGTATTTTTTAGTTGCTTTGATTAGACATTCATTATGCACTATTGGTATATTAATTAATCTCATTATTTAAGGATATATTGTATTATTTTATCATATATTAATTCATCAATATTGTGTTTATATATTTATAATCCACTAATAGTCTATTTATAGATACCCTATATTTCTGGCTATTCACACACGAGCGCAGACCTTCATTGTATATATTGTTATATATATATATATATATATATATATATATATATACACAGTGGTCGACAAATCACCAAAAAATCTACTCGCCGAACAAAAAAATCTACTCGCCACCTAGTACCACACGTGTGCTGCTTGGGCCAATAGGAGCTCGCCACGATGTTAAATCCACTCGCCCGGGGCGTGCAAATGAATAGGTTTGTCGAACACTGTATATATATATATATAAAACGTGTCGACAGTGTGTATATATATATATATATATATATATATATATATATATATATATATACACTGGCGACACGTTTTATTGAAGCACGGCTAGCACCGCAAGCCGGGGGATGCCCCGGCGTGCTAGCCGCACTCCCTCAGCGTGCCGCGCATCACCGATGCGCAGTCACGCGTCATCGGGTGCCTGCGCCCCCTGCACGCGCGTCCAGGGCTCCCCGAGGGAGCCCTGGTGTCCCGCGATGTGGGGGACGGCGGCAGGAGGTTCCGGGGGACCCAGCGGACCCGGCAGCGGGAGGGAGAAAGCCCCGATCGGAGGGCGCTCTTCCGCTGCTTCGGCGCGCGCCCGGCACCCTCCGGCACGCGCCAGGTTACTGCTGCGGCCGAGAACGGGCAAATGCTCGAATAAACTCGGCCGCAGCAGTATATGTATGTATATATATTTTGTTACCATCACTATCCTCTAGGTGCTGGAATAGGGCAGCTATGGGAATTTCCAGCGTACATGGAATTAATTTCCCCCTGAATAAGCTACCCTCAGGTGCAGCTAATCAGCCTGGTCTGAATGAATAAGGAAGTCTTTTAAGGCAGACACAGGAAGCTGCCATGTTGAGTGAGAGAAACTATTTTCCCCAGAGAAGGGGGGAGATAGAAAGTGCTCCCCAGCTAAAGAAGAGGCTAGCACAGTTCCTTAGACCTGCTGGATGATGGTTGTGGAGTCTGCTGGGACTGCCTGGGTTGTTAATTCCAGGAAGAAGAAGGAAGGACGAGAGACTGTGCTGAAGCGGGGATGTCCTGTCCTTAACATTAAACTTGCAGAGGAGAGATTCTCTGAGCTCTCGTGGGGCCAAGCTGCCCAAGGAAGGAAGGACGCGAGACCGTGCTGAATCCAAATGAGTAACAGATATGCAAAACCCTTTATTGCTGTGTTCAGAGATTTTATATGTGTTCAGCTATAATAGTACTGTACCTGTTTGGGGTGGTAACCAGCTTAGCTCTCCATCCAGGTAGTAAGGGCTGAAGCCGAACGTGTAGTTAGTCTCCTAAGAAGAGTAGGAGTTTGTTTTATGATTTTGTTTTGACTTAAAGGGATTTTGGGTCTGTTAGTATAATATTTATCCCTGTAAATTAACCCCATATAGAGAAATAATCGATACCGTTCTGTGTCTAACGAAATGCTTTTATTTGTGCGAGCTTTCGAGATACTGTACACTGATCTCTTCTTCTGGCGATGTTACAATTGATTAAGCCAATAAATTTACTTTGAAACAGGACAGCTAGGAATGTTATCTCTGTGGGTGAAGCCTAATCCCCCATGTGCAGTATGTGATTTATGACTTAAGGTGTTAAATGGACCTTGAATGGTTGTGATGTTAGAGTAAGCATGTATGTGTGAATGTGTGTAAATCTTAATTGTTAAAGCGCCAACATTGTATGTAGAGGGGGAGTGTATAACAATGGTGTGGGTAGGTGTAGAAATGTAAGAGGGTGTTGCATTTCTGTGCATGTGTGTCCTTATGGGATAAAGGTATATAATTACATTGTAGATTTGTATGTTTAAGAGGCAGGTGTGTGTGCATACAGTGTAGTATTCATAGACACAAGCCTTAGCACTTGTGGGAAGAGAGTTCTCTTGTGTAGTGGCTCATGAAGCTGCAGTCTCGGTTTAGGCCACCGGTGAGTGTCCCAAATAGTTTCATAAATTTATATTCATGCAACCATCTCTCTTTCAGTGTTCTGGGATTACCATTTAATATGGCCAACTTGAGATCGTTCATCTTATGGCCAGAGTAATTGAAATGTTCACCGACAGGACTGTCTCTTGTTCCGCGTGTGATGCTGTGGCTATGCAGATTCATTCAACCAATTCTCCTGCAAGATACAAAACTGCAACAGGTCTTCTCTGAAACAGCCTTATTATCATGCAGAAAACCTCGTAATCTCAAGGAAATTATGGTGAGGAGTAAAGTATTCAACAATACAACTGAATGTGGGACAAGACCATGCCAGGACGCAAGATGTAAAACGTGCGCAATGCTCCACACAGCGGGAACAATACAAATACCACGATTTGCATTGGTGTCCAGGAAGATCAGAGAGCGCAAGGTCATGTGAATAAAAAACATATACAAATGGTGCAATATGTCTTAAGTCTTTTGTTTTCAGTAAATTTTCAATACCCTGATCCAAATTATACTCACAGATTTCTCTGTGTTAAGATGTACGTAAGGGTTTCTTTATCTTTCAATCTTTATGGGGTTGTAACATCTGTGGAACCGCTTTAAGGTAAAGGATCCTCACCGCATATACCGGTTTGAAAGAAGAGGAACAAACATAGTGCAAAATTGCAGACACTTATTTTATCTACATGAAAGGGTAAAATCACACTCACATGGTTTCTAAAATATATGCGCAGATAGATAAAAATATGATCAAACAACCGCCGCGGATGTTGCAGAGTGGTCTCCCTGCTCGATGCTCACGGTACACTGTGACGTCTGCGTCTTTCGGCTCCTGCACTTCCGGTTTCGATCCCCGGATGTAGACCCTGGAGGCTCTCTGGAGTAAACAGCTGATTCTGTGTGGAGTCTCCCCCTCGGTCTCTGCTGGGCACTGGAAACAGATTATACTCTACGCGACTCCTGATGAAACCTCCAAGGAAGAGAAACGCTATCAAGGGTTTAGCAGCATCGGATTAAGTCTATATTTTATTTAATTATAAGCACAAAAATCACTATTTGAGTTGATTTTATTTGAGCACATTATAGCACTATTTTCTTGGGATATTCACTTATACCCTTACACTGTTTTTACTGTGCATTTAAGTTGATTTAAGCACTATTAGATAACACGGTTTATTCTCACAATACAAATACCACACAGGAACCTGGAGTACAAAATCAAAAGAAGGTTCACCTGTTTCTCCAGCAATGTTGTGTATCTTATCATGTGCATGAAGTGCCCAGGGGGCTGCTACTACATAGGTGAGACGGGACAGGGGTTAAACTAATCTGCATTGCCACAACATCACACGCGGAACAAGAGACAGTCCTGTTGCCGAACATTTCTCTGACTGGCCATAAGATGAACGATCTGAAGGTGGCCATGAAACTGTTTTGGACACTGTGGGCCTCATGCAGAGAGCAGCGCTAACAGGGAAAGCGGCATGTTTTGGCGAATTCTGCCTTGAGAAAGGCAGATAATGGCAATTTTTTTTCTTGAAACTCGCCGCAGTTTCAGAAACTTCTTGAAACGGACGTATGCAGAGAGCCGCGAACGCCATCTAGTGGCTGTTCGCGCCAAAAAAATGGCGCGATTTTCTACATTTTTCCTCTCCACCAAGCAGCTGGCGCTCCGCGGCCGGTGGAGGGGAAAAAATCGATTTCTTTCCCACTAGTTTCAACAGCGCTCATAGCGCTGGTTGAAACTCTCCATATGCAGAAAGGATTGTAAATGCAGTTTTATGCCCTTTCTGCATATGGAGAAAAAAACTCTCCAATAAAGCTAAATTTTATTCCCCTCTCCAATTCTAAATAGCGCTGCTCTCTGCATGAGGCCCTGTGTCGGGTGGCGTAAACCAAGACCCCAGCTTCATGAGCCACTACACAAGAGAACTCTCTTCCCATGAGTGCTAAGGCCTATGTCTATAAATACTGCACTATATGAATGCACACACACTTGTCTCTCACACATACAAATGTACAATGTAATTAGATCCCTAAATACCAATAGGGGCTACATAGTATCCACACACATTTATAGTAATGCAACACCCTGTTTCATTTTACCACCCACCAACATCATTGGTATTCACTCTCCCTCCACACACACCTTTTGTAAAGTGCTGTATACACTGTGGGTGCTCTATAAATGTATATTTACACACACACACACACACACACACACACACACACACACACACACACACACACACACACACACACACACACACACACACACACACACACACACACACACACACACACACACACACACTCTTACATCACAACCATTCAGGGACCATTTAACACCTAAAGTCATAAATCATATACTGCACAGGGGGGAGGGATAGATTTTAACCACAGATAACAATCCAGGATGTTTTAAAGTAAAACCTTTCTTGCTTTATCCATTGTAACTTCGCCCGAAGAAGAGATCAGTGTATCATGAAAACTCGGACAAATAAAGCATTTTGTTAGCCACAGAACAGTATTGAGTATTTGTTTTTGATTATTAAGCTCGGCTAACACAATACAGCTACCTCAACATCTATATATTATACTGTAACCCATATTCCCCCCCCCCTAGACTCATCTGACATCACTAGGGTGTGTGAGGGCAGATTACATGTACTGGGTGGTGCATACCTGCGTAGAACAGGAGGGCCTGAGTCTCCCGCGGTGGTGTGGGGGATCACAGGACATGGCTTCTGGGGTAATAGCCTCCGTTGGTTTAGTGGTGCAGTGCCTCCATCCTGTAAGTGGCGACAAGCAGCTGCAACAACAACAGCAATGTCCCGCTTATCACTCGACCCTCCACTCTGTACAGGTCTTTCCTCCTCTCATTCCCTCCAAGTTTATCTTCTGACAGGATGGTCTGGGCTGGGGCATCAATACCCCACTGCCCACCTCAGAGGATATCCTCTGGGTGGGGGATGGATTCTCCCCATCACCCCTGCATCGGGGTGAGGGGCATCGGTCCACCTGAACTATGGTGCTATCATCTCTACTCAAGGTGGCTGAGTCTCTACTCTCCTCTCTCTGGCATGCTCCAAGCTCAGACTCTGCTTCAGCACACTCCTTACTAACAGCTTCAGCACTCCTAACTCACTGCTTCAGCACTACTAACTAAAAACAGACTCACAGGAGCAGCCCACTAAATAGAGACAGCCCCGCCTTTCATGATGTCAGCAGGCCCCTCCCCTGTGTCTCTGCCTGCACACAGAGTCAGGGAACCTACCTCCATCAATCAAGACAGGACTTGAAGCGGGGGAAACCCATGATCACTACTCGTGCCTGCCCTTAACAGGACTTACCACAGTAGGAAGGAGATAGGTATAGCCGGTGCTGTTTACAGGGGGCTACACTCTCCCTCTGGTGGAATCCAATGGTCCCCACTTGGACCTAGGTTTAGCAGCACCATCCTGCGGTGAACAACCTGGGAAACAGCACATTTTATGGCATTGTCATCATACATTGCATATAAGGTAGTTCAATAATACAACCGGGTACTCCCAACGTGGAGAACCCTACAAATAATGTTTTGGATCTGGCTTTCTTATTCTTCTCCCATTATGATCCGTGATGGTCACATAGAAAGATTGCACTGACCCATGCTCCGGTCGATACATCACGCTGTGCATGTATATGCACCTCCCCATGCTCCAGATCCTAACCAGCTCGCTTATTTTATCCTCGTTATGATAACCTCCCTGACCAAACTTGGTCCGAAGATATTCCTGCACAGCCTCCCTGAGCCAACTATCCCAATTCTCTTCTATCTCCCTCATGATGGGCTCAGGCACATAAGGGTATTCATATCCATGTGACTGCCTATACCTAGCCACTATGGCTCTGTCGGCACAGCTCAATTTAGTGAGTTTGCGGTGACCCGCCCTGCTTGGCAGTACCCAAAACTCTGGCTCTTCCGGAGCAATTTCGTCATATAGAATACTGGGGCCCTAGGGTTTAATGAGTTTCTGCTCGATCTCCCGGAACCTATGATCTATCTCATCTTCCACCTCCTGAGGAGTAAAGGCACCTGTTGCCCACCAATGGTCTACGATGTTACTCTTAATGAGCAGGAACCGTGTACGGTCCATCCCGGCATGGTACCCAGTAAACAGGGGTGCCCACCATTTGTCACGGTGCTCGTATTCTGTAGACCGAGGAAACACCAGACGTCCCCGCCTCCGTAGAGTGCGAGCAATCTCTCCTCCCTTTGGCATTAAAGTACCTGGTAGGGTTCATCTTTTGAACAACCTCCGGAACAGGCCCAGACTCTGCTGGAGTATGTGACCCTCGGGCTCTCCCTCTAGTGCTAGGAGAAAACGGCAAAGGGTTAGGTACACGTATCACACTGGAGTTAAGGTATTTCCCCATCCGACCCCTCATCGCTCAAATCCCAGTCCCGCAAGTCCTTGGAATACTTCTGGTATTTGCTTAATTTATCCCCGCTAGGTCCCGGTGGCAATACTCATGACTGGGCAGGGGCAGTGGCCGGGGCGATGGAGCTATGGGTTGGGGCTGGGGTAACGTTCATGTCACTGTCCAGCAAGCGGGTGATTCCGCGACCAAGGGACGCTTTGTTGGGCGCATTCTCCGCCATGTGTCGCGCCTCTCTCGATGGACCTTGGCTCTTCAGGGTGGCCATTGCAGCGGCCATGGCTACTCTCCATGAGGAGAACAGCACTTCCGGGCCTCGTTTTCCGGTGGAACCAGAAATGACGTCATCTGCTGGGCCCTTAGAATCTCCCTCTGCTCCGTGGTCACACACCGGACATGCGTCAAGGATTGGCATGGGCGTTGGAGGAGCATCCGGTTCACGGACGGACAAGTAGGCCGCAAGCCTCTCCTTCTCGTCCTCCGCGGTCGCTGCTGTCGCCTGGCGGGAGTAAAGGGGTGGTGGAGTCTCCTTACCGCTCCGCTGCTGTGTAAGGATCTTGGGATCCTCCGGGGTCATCTCGGTCTCCGTTTCCGCCGCACTGGGTGTCACCACAGCTGTGGGACTCTTACGGGCCTCCGGCCGCACCAGCGCTCGCCGTCGGAAGGTTTCAGGACTCGTCTGCTCCTTCTTGGTACCGCTGGGGTGGTTCGCCGATAGGCACATCGCCACCGATGGCGCTCCAACCTCTTCCTCCGAGGATATCAGGATCGGGTCCTCCGCTAGGGAGTGACCGGGTTCTTCGGCGATACAACCAGTGGGTATAGGTACAAAACAGTCTCGCTCAGGTACCTCCACTGCAGTCGCGCTCTTCTCCATCGACATCTCGCTCTGTTCTGTAGCAGGCTGGGCCTTGGTTCCTCCCGCATGGGTGTAACGGGGAACCAGGGCAGTCTTGTCTTTACCTTCCGCCACCTCTGTTAACGTTCCCGGAGAAGCACTCCGCGGGGTCTCGATCAAAGGCCACGGCTCGTTCGGCCATAGATAAAACGTGCCACATTGAGGGCATCGGGCCTTGGTGCTTGGTACCGCGCCTTGTGTACCGCAGTGTACGCACAAACACTGGAGGTATTCGTGCTCAGCTACCTCCACTACCAGTAAAGCCTCCTGGCAGTTGGTAAATAGTAGTGCTCATCTCCGACATGGTTAGCTCAGGGGTTGAACAGTTCAGGGTTTCATCTCCTTGCTCCTCGAATGCCAGACAGAAGTGAAGTTCTTTGCTCTCGCTTCCTGTCCCCCCCTTCGCTGAGGACGCTCCTGATTGGCTCTCCTTATGCCCCCTTCCTCTGGTGGAATCCAAAGGGGGGTCCCTCCTTTTTCCAGTGTGACGCGACTTGGTTTGTTGACCAGTCACAGCACAGGTGGGTGGGCTTTCGGCTTTCGCGCCGCTCCGCTCCTCTTGCAGGGAATCTGGATTTGGCGCCAAACCCCTGCACATTTCCCGCCACATTTCTTTCACAGTTCTTTTGCACAAATCACGTGCTCGCTCGAGGACTGGCGGGAAACACCATTTTAGATCGGCTGCGAGCTGCTGGGCTGTTGATGGCGCGCTTGTCGCCATTTTAGGTTGTCCTTCGCTCCGCGGAGCACATGTAGGGACGGCAGCCATCTTCGATTCACCCACCACATGTAATCGTGTACTACTCTCGGTGTCTAGGGTGCGATCTGCTCCTAGACCCGGACTGATCTCCTGAACACGTCCTACTTCTCTCCTCATGCTTAATGTGGTACCCACTAATATGAGGTGGCATATCCCAGGCTTAGCAGAACTCCTTCTGTGTGTGTACTGTGCTCGATGTTCATTCCGTCAAGTGCTCTGTGGTGCATTTCGTGGGTGCTAGCTAGAGTACCGGGCATCTCCCTAGGTATGGGCGTCCCCCTATTGGCCACTCATAGCGCGGGTCCTGGGCCATGGTCCCTGGACTAGTTAGCAGGCTGACCCCCCCAGTTGCCTCACGCTACCTGCCACAAGGGACTCGGGCAGCGATAGCTATACATCCCTCTTACGCCACCCGCTTAGGGCGCCCAGGGCGTACTGTGTGGGAGCGGCGATCCACGCTCCCCCGACTACCCCCGGTGTGCAATTGCACCCTACGTTCCTCAGCACTTGACCGGAGAGTGCACATCACCCTTTCTGTTCTGACTTGCTGTAAGCCTGTCCTGTTGATCTCAGCAGCATCTCCAAATGTAACCCATATTCCCCCCCCCCCGACTCATCTGACATCTCTAGGGTGTTTGAGGGCGGATTACATGTAATGGGTGGTGCATACCTGCGTGGAACAGGGATGCCTGAGTCTCCCACGGTGGTGTGGGGGATCACAGGACATGGCTTCTGGGGTAATAGCCTTCGTTGCTTTAGTGGTGCAGCACCGCCATCCTCTATACTCCCAGGGATGTGGGATAGAACCTGTATAGAAGAGTGAACCCTGGTCCCAGGGTGGATGCTACAGAATCACACAACAGTCTCTGATATAAAAAGTAATGTTTCTCTTTATTGGTCGGATCAGTGCATCCGGCAGAAGTGGCGACAAGCAGCCGCAACAACAACAGCAATGTCCCGCGTTTCACTCGACCCTCCGCTCGGTACAGGTCTTTCCTCCTCTCCTTCCCTCCAAGTTTATCCTCCGACAGGATGGTCTGGGATGGGGCATCAATACCCCACTGCCCACCTCAGAGGATATCCTCTGGGTGGAGGATGGATTCTCCCCATCACCCCTGCATCGGGGTGAGGGGCATCGGTTCACCTGAACTATGGACAAGAAATAGGGGAGCGAACCCCTCGGGATACTGTGGCTACCAAAACCGTGGTGGTTCAATTTATGCAAGTCCCTGGTAGCAAGAGGTGGACATCCTTTAAATTGTAAAGACAATAAGCAACCCAGATTTAGCCGTGCAGACTAAAGCAGGGCGGGGGGCTTTTAACCGGAGGAGATACCTGCGGGCACGTCCAGGGAAATGCCTGAAAATAAACCCCAACCAGTAGCAATATGCCTCACCCACGCCCTGTGTCCCGGACTAAACCCAGCGGTCAGTACTCACGACTCCTTGTGTGAACTGCCAGAGTGCTGGTTGAGGGGTTGCTCAGCGGTCTGTTGTACGGTGGTGTCCTCGTGTGCTCCAGCAGGAAGTAGAAGAGATAGGTGAAAAAGCGAGTGACGCCGCGGTCACGACTCCTCTAAACAGCCAAACACATGTAGAAAAAATAAAAAAACTTTATTGAACAAACAAGTGAACAGCAGAGGATGACTATGGCTGCTGTTCACTTGTTTGTTCAATAAAGTTTTTTTTATTTTTTCTACATGCGTTTGGCTGTTTAGAGGAGTCGTGACTGCGGCGTCACTCGCTTTTTCACCCACCTGAACTATGGTGCTATCAGCTCTACTCAAGGTGGCTGAGTCTCTCCTCTCCTCCAAGCTCAGACTCTGCTTCAGCACACTCCTTACTAACAGCTTCAGCACTCCTAACTCACTACTAGTTAGCACTACTAACTAAAAACAGACTCACAGGAGCAGCCCACTAAATAGAGACAGCCCCGCCTATCATGATGTCAGCAGGCCCCTCCCCTGTGTCTCTGCCTGCACACAGAGTCAGGGAACCTACCTCCATCAATCAAGTCAGGGCTTGAAACGGGGGAAACCCATGATCACTACTGGTGCCTGCCCTTAACAGGACTTACCACAGTAAGAAGGAGATAGGTATAGCCGGTGCTGTTTACAGGGGGCTACAATACTAATTGATGAACAGTAGCAGAAATTGGTGTGGGGTGTCAAAGTGCACTTTTCTATCCGTTAGAGTCCACTAATAATGTCAGACATGTCTGAATAACGAAACAATGTATTTCTACATAAATAAAAACATTGTACTTATCAGGTCCTTTTGGAAATGTGCTTCTTCCATGTCTGTTTTCATCTTTCATGTAATTGTTGTTGACATACTGACTGAGTCTGTTGTTGGAGACAAGTGACCAGAAAAAAAGGAATATTTTATTGATGTTGGAATGAGATTCTTGCTGGTAAGCTAATTATCTGATTAATAGGTTATATTTAAGTAGTTTGCACATGTACTGTGCATTTTTACAGCCTTGCTTTTGCTTAGTATTATAAATTAGTGGGAATTGTCTAATTATACTTGGAAGAGACAGGACACTTATTTATATGCTTTATGTCTATAACAAGCACTGTATAAAGAGGCTTAAAGATTACACTGACATGCCAATGCCAGCTAGTCTTCTTGGCTGATTTTCAAACAGAAAAAAATACAATTCAATAATTAGCAATAAAATATTTAATTCCTGTGCATGCTTCTGCGACCAAAGATAAGAACAGCAAATCTCTCTCCCTCTCTCCGTCTCTCAGTCTCTCCCTCTCTCCCTCTATCCCTCTATCCCCATTGAAGTAGAGTTAATATTGCAACTGCTATAAATAAAAGTACGAGCATATAATTTTGCAGGTGCGTCATTTGGCCAAAAACGTGATGCGGGAATTAAAGCAGCATTTAATAAATGCATTCACAGTAATAACATTTCTATCATAGGCTTTTGTAATAACTATTTGCTTGTTTTATTCATTATTGCTGTACGCAGAACCTTTAACCTTTTAGTAAATTTATCTTTTTTTTTTACTATACTTCACTATGTGCGTTGTGCGCCTTGTTTTTATTACAGAAGCCTGTAGCCCCCTATCCCTGTGTATAAGGGAAACTACTTGTGCTGCCATGCCTCCGTGGTTTACAGGAGGCCTGATGACCCGCTGCTGGGAGCCTGGGCTGATCACTTTGAATGGTATACAGCGCCTCCACCTGAGAGATCAACCTCTAACAGGAACCCACCAGTAAAGGAATAAGAATACACACATCGCGTGGCCAACATATTAACTGGCATATAACATACAACACTATAATAACAAGGCCCTGCAAGGCCATACCCACACAATACCTCCTACCCACACAGTACCTCCACAGTGTAAGACCACCCCCTTGTCCACACCCCAGTGAGGTTCCCCCAAAGTTATGAGGGTGCCCAGAGCACCTAACCACCTGGTGTCCACAAGACAGACCAACCCCAAAGTGTGTGAGGAGTAGCGCTACCCCTGTGTGTGGCCGTTGGTGAACTTGCAGATACCAGACCAGGCCAAACTTGCAGATACCAGACCAGGCCAAACTTGCAGACCAGGCCAAACTATAGCGAGTATCCGTCGGACCACCGAGTGATTCCATGAAGTGATCTACCCGCTCCTTCCATGAAGGCGTCCACCTCTGAGGGAGCTCCCGTTGGAGTATGTCCCTTTTAAGTGTCTATTAGCAATGCCCGTAACCTGGTTCCAGACCTTAGGCCACTGATCGCTGCGTAGATCTATCACTGCTGTAGCAGCTCTAACAGCACACTAAAGGGGTGTCCTTAACTGAAAGGGCCTTCCCTATACCTGCGCTAGCACCTACTGTGAATTGGGGATTAGCTTGGGCCTACAAGGGAAAGCGTCCTGCTCCCGACTGGCGTTGTCCTGAGTGGCGCCAAATGTATCTATATTGCTCTCTGATAATAATAATAAAGCCCTATTGGCTACTGCACGTCCATGTGGTAGCAGCCTCAGAGGCTGCTGGGACTTGTAGTCCCTTGCAGAGTCTCTCTAATGGCCACCGCAACTATCTGTGTACTGCGCAACCTGTGTCCCGCGCATGTGCGAGGACCAACATGGCCGCCACCTGCATCCCCGGTCCGCCCCGGAGTTCCGAAACTCTGTCTAACAGCCCGCAGCCTTCCTACGCCTAGCCACGTCGCCGCGACTCCGGCGGCACCCGGAGAAGCCGGCAGCTCCCCTGCCTGCAGCGGAGGTAAAAGGGGGAGCTCGGCAGAGCTCAACTACAAGCCTATGATAGAAACAACTTTAACTTATTTGATGCCTGTGGTTACCAAGGTATTCCACAGGCACCAAAGGGGTGAATACATAAATATAATACAGTACCTAACACCGTTGCCCACCTTAGTGGCTTCTAAAGCATTGTCAAGGGTTTAACACATCCCACCACCCCCCGAGAAGCCTGAACACCCTAACTAGGGAAACTACCGACCCCCCACCCCCTCTTTACTAATGCCCAAAGGCCCCATTAGCAAAATATGGCTAATATTGGTTTTGGGCATTAATCTACTGTAAATAAAACAGATATACAGTATATAAAAAAAATAAAAACATTACATTAAAAATACATATTAAACACAAAACCATTGATTGACACTTTGGATAACTAGGTCCTCTTAATGGGAAAGTTAGATAACCACATTGGCATAAAATGTTAACCAGTAAAAAAAAAATTAACAATATTAAAATACATGAATGATCCATCTTCATTACGTTAGTGGCTAACCGCTAAAATAATTAAGGGGGTTAACACCTCCTGCCTCCATCCCTAACCACCCTCGCCGGGGCAACTACCCCAATAACTCACCCCCACTATCCCCAACAAACCAACTCTCCTCTAGACTAATGCCTAATATCTCTATTAGTCAAATTTGGCTAATAGTGGTATGGGGCATTAAGTATGAAAAAAAAAAAAAATTTAAATATTTTTTTTTTCACCATTACCATTCACATAAAAACAAAATGTAAAATAAATGTTACCCATAAAACCATTTATTGTCACTGTTAATAACTAGGCCTCTTTATATCCAAGTAATAATAATAAAAATACACTTTAAATACATTAAAACCCCACTTAATAACCTTAGCGACTAACCACTAAGGTAATTAAGGGGTTAACCCTTCCATCACCTCCCCCCCCCCCCTAGGGCAACTAGCAAATTGTAAGGAATCGGGGGCCACGTCCCTTGCGGCGTGACCCCTCCTTACCCACTACCAGTACTGCAGCGGCTGCTGCCCCTGCCCCCCGTCGCTACCCATGCCGCCGCCCAGCGCATACCTTGAACTCCGCCGTGGCCGCCATCTTGGATTCTGGTGCTAGTGTTACAGAGCGCGTGCTTCCTTCAAGGATTTATAGCGCGCCCATTATGCCTGTCTCCACCCCCCGCTCGGCGTTGGAGTCTTCACCATGTCTCCAGCACTCTCAGCTGTGCTTTACTACTTCCTGGTCTCTCAGCCACTCACGAGCAGCTCCTCGACACGCCCCTGCCATGCCCCTCGTCCGGATTGGTCACTGTTGCTTTAAATATCCTGCTTTGCTTTCACTTCCTTGCTCTGCATAGCTCCTTGCTACCTGTGTTGCCTGGAACCTGTGTCGTGCTCTCTTTGTGTTTATTTCCTACAGCTATTGACCCGGCTCGTCTGAATACCCCCTCTGGCTCCTGAACTCGGCTTTCCTACAGACTACTCTACCTCTAAGACCCTCGGACTCGGCTACGGATTTTGACTACGGAACTTTCTATATCCTCGGACTCGCCAAGTACTTAACCATTCTTTATCTTTTTCTTTATCTACATCCAGGCCTGGCTACGCTTCTACGCCACATCCCGGACACGCCCCCTCTGCTGTTGGTGCGTATACTCTACATCCCACCTCAGTACAGGGGACTGGTCTGGTCTGCGGGCTGCACAGCGTGACACAAATCAACCACTGTCCACAACCACAACCCTTCACCCCTCAAGACTAATGCACAGTATCCCTATTAGTCAAATGTGGCTAATAGTGGTTTTGGGCACTGAAAAAAATATTTTATTAAAAAAAACAATAAAGAACATTAAAAATACATTTGAAACATAAAACCATTGATTATCTAAGATACAGAAGGCACATTGCCAATCAATGGACACCCTAACAAAATAAAAGTATTAATTACCTTTGCCGGGATGCATGCCATTCTCTGGTGTGGCACCATGAGATCATCCAATAAAGGGCAGATGACCAACCATAGATAAAAACTCACAAAAATCCGTGTCCGATGGCACAATAAAAATAAAAAAAAACAATCAAAATAAGCCTTGCCCGATGGCACAAAAAAAAACAATCAAGTAAAATGAATCTAATCATAGATGAAGGCTGATGGTCAACCGAAGCAATGCATCCTTAGCTTTACCTGAACCAATGCATCCTCAGCTTGAATCAAATCAATGCATACTCAGCTTGAATTGACGCAATGCATCCTCAGCTTGAATGCAGTGTCTCAAGAATCCGCCCTTCTTATTAAGAAAAAAAAAACCCTGCTGGCTAAGAGAATTTGTGAGTGAATCCTTTTCTAAGGTTCTCCAGGATATATTCTTTCATGGCTTTTGTTTTGGGTTCAGACAGAGGGTACATATGACAATGGGTAGGATTAAAGTCTGGGAGAAGGTATATGCCACAGTTGTAGGGTCAATACGGGGGAAGTTTCTTGGCTTGACTTTTGTCAAAGAAATCCTGAACTCTGGGTACATTCCAGGCATTCCTGGGGTAATGGCATTGATAATCCAGTGAGGTTTAACTGGCACACATCTCACTTCTGCAAAACACAAACCAGTTGCCGGTGAGCCCTGCCATTTCCGATTTAAAAGAATGATTTTTGGCCAGGGGCTATACATCATCATCTCTTGATAAGGCCTTTAAACGGGAGGTACCACCCATTGGACATAAGAAAGTCTCCTCTGAAAGAATTATATTTCCCACCACGTACAGCAGAGTGAGTTAAGTTCAAAACTCAAACACTGGCATATTTTACAGCATGACCAAATTTTGGCCGATATTTTTCAGGAAACCCCATGATAGCATATAGGAGGGGGAGAAATCTTTCCAACAAATTAATTCAATCTGATGACAAAAAATATTATCAAAATGCAAGTTTTTTGAGTCAGGGTAAGCCAGGCAATTTTTGATGCTGTAATTGCTCTATATGCTATAGCCTCTGTATTGGGGATGCTTTTTGCCATCCTCGTACTGGTGAAAATATAAAAATTAGACATAGGATCACATGTAGGTCTACACATGTACTGTAGTATACTTTATTAAGTGCCCATGTGGGCTACTATATGTCAGTAAAACAACATGGATGCCCAAACAACGATTTATAGAGCATAAGAGCGTCATTAAGAAGGGTACATATCCCATAGTACTTGTACAACATTGTGTTCAACACAAAATCCTATATCAGTGATGAGGGTAATGGGAATAGAAATTGTACCACCTTTAAGAGGAGCCTTAGATAGAGATACAGCCCTATTAAGAAGGAAAGCCTATTGGATATACTTTTTAAGGCCGTCAAATGGAGGTGGACTCAACGAACAGTTAAACTTAAAATGTTTCCTCCACAGGCATTGATCATGTTGTTGCAGTGGTGGATCCGTGCATTGACAATATATCAGCTTCGGTACTTGATTGATATACATACTGGAAGTTCTATTTTGGATTCGGGATGACTAATTATTATGATTAGTTTTATCTCTTTTACACTTCTGTTATGTTTGTCTTTATGTTTGTTTCTTAGTGTAGTATGTACTGTCCTTATGGATTCAATTTATTGTACTATGTTCACTTATTTTTTCACTTTTAACAGTTTTATACATTTTCATGTTGTATGTGTTGTGTGATTTATGCTCTTACCGGTAATTAACCTTTATTTATGCGTATATATGTATAGTGGTTCATGGTGTGCTTACATTTGGTCCTTTAGCTGCTACAGGTATTCTGATCACTGTGGGTTGATGCTGTATTACTGATGTGCTGCATCCCAGTTGCCAAGCATGGTGCAGTGTTTAGCATCATGTTGCTGTGGCAATGGAGGGAAGGCTACTTCGGGACTGCTGGGACATGTGGGCATCTTGACGCTGAGCAGTACGCATGCACCAGGCTCACAGTGGTTTGCGCCACGTGATGCGCATGCGTGGACCTCCATCGCTGCCGTGACGTCACAGTGGGAACAGATTTTGCGCCAAAACAACAGCTGCAGAACATCTCGGTGGGTGAGTTATGGGGTATATATGTGTTTTTCTCTGTACCTGTCAGTCCTCACCTTGACAAAGAAATGTTGTTTTCTAAGCTGAATTAAATTACTTATTGAGAAGTCTGTGTGCCTGGTTCATCTTCCTTATCGTAATGACATTGATAGCAATCTTCTTGTCCATGGTAGAGTCAGCGTTTTGGATCCAAGATGTTTGATAGTCCGGACCACTGTTATTTGTGCAGTACACCACCTAATATGTATTGCATGTTGCTGGAGCCATGGGAACCCCAAGATTACCTTGGCAGGAGATGGAATAATATGTTTATAGCCATGCATAATAATGGTATACTACTTTCCTCTCTGTTGGCAGTAAGTCCTGATAAGTACGGGTATGCCAGCAGTAGTTATGGAGGTTTTCCCTCACACCCTGGTGAGGTGCCCTATGTATGGAGGGGAGTGGCTGTATGCTCTGAGTCTCTGGATAGTGACATCAGGGATGCGCCTGCCTCCTGAAGTATATAAGGCACAACACAGTTAGTTAGTGGTTGGAGCAGCTATGCGAAGTAGCTGGTAACTTGTATTTTCCTGCATAAGGGATTGTAGGAACATTTTGTGACCCTAGTGCAGTAACTAGCGGTCCAGGTTGACCAATCAAGCCTGTCTAAGCCACTCTGTGTCCAGGGGCCTGGCACAGAGAGGATCTCCCTAGGAGAAGAGGGAATCCCACTTCAATACGGGAGGGCGTACCTGGCAAAGGGACAGCACGAAGAGATGTGCGGCTAGAGCCGGCAGCTGCGTGGGGCAGTCTGCTACATCCCAATCTACAATAAAGATGACCTTGTTAATGAAACCCCCACTGTGTGAGTGTGAGATTACTCAGCAGTGGCAGTCACCACCAAGAAGGAGTTCCTCACCAGGACCATCTCCCTGCGGAAGCATAGATCCTGATGAGGTGGAGGCGCTGCACATGATGTAAGTTGAACTCGCACCCACTACCTCAGCTACCTGTCCTGATGACATCCCCTAATACCATCAAGCGGGAGACTCAGGAGTCCTGTTGCCTACAGGTGCACCACCAAACACAAACACGTAATGGGGGTTGGTTAGACTACGTACCCGGGCCAATGTGAGATTGGGGGGGGGGGGAAACCCGTTACATGTAAATGGGTTGTTTTGAGAGGGAAGGTGCCCACAAAGACTCGTAAAGGTAACGTCTCCATGGAGATGGTCCCCGAGCCGAGAGGCCTCTCGTTGATGGCCTCTACCATCAGCGGATGCATGTATGTATATATTTATTTATATAGCGCCCACAGTGTACTCAGGACATTACAAAGACAATGCAGTGCAGGAAATTATAATTTGATGGGGGATCCATCCTCCATCGCAGCAGAATGGCATTACCCATGAAGTTCCCAGCTGCTCTTGAGTCAATGAATGTCTGAGTAGAGATGGTAGTGTGACTCCATGAAAGGTGGACAGGTAGCGATAGTCTAGGATGCTCACAGTAGGAAGAATTGTCAAAAGACCTAGGGAGTGTTCCTTTATTCTCACTAGGAATTTAGAGTCTCTCAGACAGGTAGAACAAGTACAAGGATAGTGGCACTTTAAGCCACAATAGAAGCAAAGGTCGGAAGAGTGTTTATGAAGCCTCATCTGTTTTGACAGTCTAGTATCACCAAGTTGCATGGGTTTCACGGAGTCAGGGGAATCAGTGTGGAGATACCGATGATGCAATGCTGGTAGAGAGTAGGAGACTTTCTGAGTGCAGATTCTGTCAAACTGTTGCTCCTGGATCCGAAGGTCCATGTGGATGCAAAGGGCAATCAGTTTATCAATATCCTTAGGAATCTCCCAGCACACCAGCTCGTTCTTGAGCTGCTCTCTGAGCCCCTGCAGAAATCAACCAGTAAAGCTTCGTTGTTCCGTCCAGTCTCGGTTGTGAGGGTGGAAAATTCATACTGGCCCACCGCCCGGATCCCTTGGTGTATATGAAGAAGTGACGCTGAATCAGACAGTCCTGGGGCGGCAAAGATTCTTTTGAAGGCCTGAACAAAGAACAGGGAGTCTTTCACCAGGGGAGGAATCTTTCTCCAAGATAGGGGAGGCCCATGCAAAGGCCTTTCCTGCCAAGAGGGATATAATTTATGCCACTATGGAGTGATATGTGGCAAACATTGATGTTTGCTGCTCGAACTGTATGGCACACTGGTTCAGAAAATTCTGCATGCAGCTGGATTTCCACAGAGCAGTGATACATGGTTAATGGAGTGTGAGCAGCAGGGTTATAGGATCAGTAGGTGGAGTCACTTGAGGCAGTACGGGAGAAGGAGCCCATTAGTAGTTCCTCAAGGCTAGTTGAAATGGTTTGCAAAAACATGGCAATCATAGACAATTGCTGGTCCTGAAGAGACAGGAGACATCTTTGGGCTGAAATGGCCCTCCTTACTTCAGTGGGGTCCATGGCAGAAGCAAAATGGGATGATGCTCATCTCTAACCAGGAGGACGGCCTGCAGGGCTGAGGCAGAATATGAGTATTGACTACAGGGACTGAGTCCTGATTGAAGAAAATATCCTGATATTGAATATACTTGATCACAAGTCAGGGTCGAGGAAAGGTGCAGAAGTGCAGTCGCGGCTCACAATTCTAAAATCACGGCAGGGTACTGTAGCGCAGTCGGTTCCAAGGTCAGGGCAGAATGCTGCAGCATAGTCCAAGTACAGGCAGAGTTCAGGACAGGCAAGGAACAAGCAGGATACCAGATGGTATCCAGGAGCATGAGGATCAGACATCTTACCTGGGCACTGACTGCATAGAAATGGCTTAATTATAGAGCCAGGATCAGGTGAAGCCGATTACAACCTGCAACTGGGTTGACAGCAGAAAGAAGCCACTTTGGCCATCTTGGTAAAGGCATGACATTTGAGGGATATGTAGGTTCTGACTGGGAACGGCCTTGATAATGGACCCCGATAGCCATGCAAATGTACCCACAAGTTGTATTTTTATTTGCTATATAAATTACAATATATATATATATATACATGTAGAGGTATCAGTACCATGTTAGCCGAGCTTCAATAATCAAAAAATAAATAGATGATACCGTTCTATGGCTAACGAAATGCTTTTATTTGTGCGAGCTTTCGAGATACACTGATCTCTTCTTCCGGCGATGTTACAATGAATGAAGCAAGCAAAAGCTATAAACAGTGTCTATTGGAATGTTATCTATATATATACTATATATATATATATATATATATATATATATATATATATATATACTCGAGCATACAAGAAATATTAAGAACGCTATGAGGGACTTAGAAGGGTTCAAAAAGATCACTTCAGTGGCCAGACACTTCCTTCTGATGCATGGATCAGACTACACTCTCCTGAAGGCCTTTGCAATAGAAAAAGTCACTTTGGGAATTTGGGGTGGAGACTTGGAGAAGGCCTTTTTGCGTAGGGAGTCCAGGTGGATAGTCCAGATGGACTCTATGATTCCACGGGGTCTTAACGACTACTTGGGCTTCTCTATGTTTCTGTAGTTGTCCTATATGGCCCTTTGCTGTTAGGTTGTTGTGTATATTTTGAGATGTATTTAATTGTTGTACATCCTTTTAAACCCAAATACATCACCATAAGAATATTCAACATACCCTTTTCTCTTTCTCTCTTTTTTATTTTTAGAATCCTGGGTATGGCCATCTTCTGACAGATTCTGGAGTCATCCCCGATTATATATCTTTTCTGCTTCATCCAGGACTTAACATCATGATAAAGAAACATAATCTTGGTCTCTTGGGTATGACCATCCTTTGGACGGATTCTGGAGTCATCAGAAAAGGGATTGACAATCTGGACTTTATATCATTTTATCTGATGGTCATTGTGAAGAACAGCAATGGTTTTCTTCAATGCATCTGTGATGAATATTTGGAACCATTATTATACCTCAGGGTAAAAGGGGACGATAGACAGCACTCTGATAGTGTTAAATGTATGCAATTGCAGGGTGCACGGAACAAAAGGGGCACTTATTCCCCTGTATAGTACTAACAAATCTACATAAGTACCAGCACTCACTGTCTAATAGCTAAATGATGAAAACAGTTGTAATGCATAATAAACATTTAATAATAAAACGAACCAGAAATAAATCAAATGTGTTTGCAGAAACCAGTATCACAAATGGGCATGTCACAAAGTGAGGGGTGGGGGGGGGGGGGTAAGGAAAAGGGGAAACATCATGAAACACATAAAAAACGGAGACCGGCAAGTATTCTAGGGGGGCGACGTTTCGAGGGACTACCTCTTCATCTGGCCCATTCCCCCTGGTCCAAAAGGTCCCAGAGGTACTTCCCTAAGCCTCCCTTCCCCTATAACTGGTCAAATCAGACACTCCTGAAAATAGATAGCAAACATACTGTACAGTGTAGGCTAAATACAGCTAAACAGCTAATAGCAGGGCAGCAAGAATCCACTAAAGTCAATGCCAGTAGTTCAAGTACCACAAGAAACTGTGGGCAATGGTACAGTAAAGGCTGAACACAGCTTGCAAGAAAGCAGCTTGCAAAGAAGCACCAGGAGTCCACAACAGTCAATGAAAGGTTAATTAATTTGTGATACTGGTTTCTGCAAACACATTTGATTTATTTCTGGTTCGTTTTATTATTAAATGTTTATTCTGCATTGCAACTGTTTTCATCATTTAGCTATTAGACAGTGAGTGCTGGTATTTACGTAGATTCATTATTATACCACTTTTGAAAGTATTATCTACATCAGTTGGAATATGGACTCTAATGAATTTATCTCTGAAGTATTATTGTCTATTTTGTCATCAGCGAGCATTGCATGCTGATAATCAACATCACTTCTGTGGACATTTGGGAATCTCTGTGACATTATCAATAGCACATAGTGCTTTTTCTACTGTACCTCTATTTTGTTGCTATGGAGATTATGTTTACTGTGTACATTTTTGAAAGCGGTGAACATATTGGGTATTATTAGATATGCCTATTGATGTTGTGGACCGCATACTGAGCATTGATATAAGAGTAATAGTTTGGTATATTATTGCCATATAATTGCAGCATGTGCCTTTTCTATTTATGCATAAATACATTTAGTGCCCTCTTTATGCTTCATATACAAACCTCCTTTGGTAAAGAGCTAGCCCCTGTTTGAGTCCGGATTCCCTGTTTTTGCTGTGCGCATGCGCATGGGGTATCGTGATAATGCGTTCCAAGCTGGAGTGCACGATGCCGGTGACATCATCTGGCGCATGCGCATAGGCAATAATGGCCGGGCATATATAGCTATTATATACAGACATGGGATATAATGGCTGTGCGTCCCAAGGTGAAACATACGATGTCAGTGAGATCATCCGGCACATGTGCATTGGCAATAATGGCCGCTCTTTTCCAGCTATCACTCAGGAGATATGTGTTAGGTCTAATTAACAGCTGTATACTGCACGAAAATCCCCCCTTTTAAATAGTGCATATTATTCTGCCTACCCCACCACTCCCAGTTGAACGCTTTGTTGCCGAAACGCGTAGGAGTGGGTGAAGTGGGCAGGATCCCCTGGTTTCTCCCCTCTTGGGATACGTAACTATACCTACTTATGCTGCTGTCTCACGTTTGCCCTGTCATCTTTTCATGTGTGTGCAGGATAGTGCTGTGCGTTTATACACACATCAGGACTGTGTTTTATTGAATTTGGATCAAATTTACCTGCTACCTGTCTCTTCAATAGGACTGGATTTTTGTACTGCCACTGTGCTTGTTTCTGGTATCTAACCCAGCATATTATCAGTCCCATGACATCTTAGAAGAGACTGTATATCTATGTGTGGTTTTGGTTCCAACTTCCTTCCATCCTGTATACAGTATATGGGTGGTATACTCTCAGTAACTCGTTATCTGCCACAGAGTAGCACTGTTTGCTGTATTTAAGCTAGGGATATTTGCTATTTACTCCCTGGCTTCTTTAAGTGTTCCTAAGGGACATGACGGGCACTGTAGTCAGCATACTGCTTTGGTTTACGCACAGGGGATCTATGCCGTGTTTTTAAATTTCTGTGCTATCTTTTATTTCTTTTTGTGACATCCAATAAATATATGTGTTTTTGATATTGCCAACGGTATACCAGAGTGCTATTTTCTTGGGCCCCTTTTTTCTCTTGTATATATATATATATGTACACACACACACACACACACACACACACTATATATGTACAACAATTAATAAACTACAATCATGACATCACTCCCATTTGCAATGCACAAAATAAGCAATACATAAAACAGAAAAAAATTACAAAAATTAAATAAGATAAAATAAATTGATTTTAATCTAACCTCAAAAAATACCCCTCAATCTTGCATACAAAGTAACATTTCAATTTGCTAATTTCAACCTAATGAAAAGTTGATCTCTAAAGCTAAAATCCAAAATTGTTATTTTTTGGGTAAATGTTAGATCTCTGTTTCCTAACCTAAATATTAATTTTAATATGTTCAATTCCCATAATTTCGAGACACTTAAAATCACCATTATGGGAATAATAAAAATGAGAGATTAGAGTACTTAAGGGTTTATTTTGTAAAATAAATGTTGGGATATTTTAAAAGGCACAGTAGAAATATGCACAAAAAAAGTGATTTATCTCTCTTTAGAAGACTAGGGGCAAAAATGTTCTTAAGATTTGTATTCTTTTTATAAATCACTTGTGGTTTATTCAGTAATAATGTATTCAAAACATGATCTAATTGTAATACTTTGCAAGTGTTTACATAAGATTTTATATACAGTATTTGTGCATTTAAATGTGTATACTGTCGTTTGTAATGAATTCTAGAAAATGATTAACAGTATTAACAGTCCTTCTTTCTGTTTAGTTGTATTTCTATATTTGAAAAGAAAATTCCTGTCTGTAGTTTTCGCATCCATATAAGACCTACAAACCAAACTCACGTTGTAACCCTTTAAAAAAAAATCTGTTTTTCAGAATATTTGCTTGTTTGTCAAATGTAATTATATCTTGTATCCGAACAGTTCCTCTTCACCCTTAAAAACTGCCCATACAGGACATAAAGCCGCGTCCCCTTTTATTCTCCATCTCCGAATTTTTCCGGGTTTTTTTCCGAATGCCACGCACTTCACTGCACTTCACCACGTTCATGCCGCACTCTGACTGCATTTATTCCGCATTCATGTTGCAATCACACCCGTGGTTGATGTGTTTATTGATAATGGTTCGGATTTAATTGGTTGCAATTCTTCGCATATCCGCCAGATGGCAGATATTCATGAATTGTAATGTGCATGCGCTTCAGTAATGTGTCGACTTGCAGGTGTTTAAAAAAATACCACAGTGGTCCATTGTAAATTTGCCTTGGGACTGAAGGAAGAAGTTACAATAATGTATCAATTTAGGCTTTTCATATTAAAAAAAGACAAGCACAGTTTCTGGTCGGGTTATTGTCCTGAGAGTCCCGCCATGAGTGCACAACTGCAGTCCGTGTTCCAAAAACCCGACAGAATGTACGCTTATTTAATATGGGCCGCGATTATTGCAACAGATGATAAGATGGCAACAGTTGATCAAATGTATCAGTATTTTATCGAAAACTATGACTTTTACAAATTTTTGTCAGATGCTCATGTGTGGAAGCGTGCAATAAGGAAAAAGTTATGTAGCGATCCATGTTTTTTTCGTATTGATCCCGATGTTATTGGAGGGTATTGGTGTGTATCACCGGGTTTTTCCCGTATCTATGATCATGGAGACTGCAAAAGGCGAAAGGTCGTGTTAAAACCAACTAAGAAACGTCAGTCGCAGGCAAGCAATGCGACAGCGATAGTGGTAGCTTCCAATAACGTTCCGACCGTCAGTGAAAACCTGGTGACCGGCAACCCTTGCTGTCTGTCCCCGCCCGGATACCTGCAGCCTGAGCCGGATTTCGCGTACAGATTCGAGCAAGCTTGCATGTACCTAAGCGATTTCCAGCCTCATCAGCGGACTACAGGTGTATTAGTCCCGGTGTCACCTGTCAACGACGTGTATGATCAAGAATACGTGACTGGCAGTGGCTCGGCGCCAGCTGATTGGCAAAGTCTATAGTGAGTAATGTTGCCGTATTTTATTCTGTTTTTTTATTTTGAAAATATCAATTCGATTCAAAAGTCAAGCGATTCTCCTATAAGCAATATCATTGGCTGAGCAGCTTCTACAGTAGATACTGCACAATTGGTGGAAAGCTAGGCGCATGCGCATTGGAACCTTCTTGAAATGCATATGCGTGTCATCACATCGACGGTAGGCGCATGCGCATGTGAACAGGAGACGCCCCCTGAAAAAATTATTGGTGGGACTGACTGTGGTAATTTCTTTAGGGGACTGACTGACTGACCATTACAGTAAAACTTTTACTTTTTTTGTTCCTCAGAAAATAAAACTTGTCATCTCATGTGGAAAAAGGCAAATGGAGGGATTTCGATGGATAATATCGCTTTGTGTTACAATGCCTGCACATTGCTGAATCTGAGTAAAAAAAAACTAGTACCGGAGTCTACAGTTTAGTGGCCGTTGTTATTGATTAGGATAGTGTGATGGATTGGATAAAATGCCTATTTCTTCATCTGTAATACTTTGCTATGATTCCTTACTCAAAATGGCTACCGCAGTTACCCCTCCCTTCAAGTAAGGAAGATGGCACCGAGGAATTCCCCTCAAATGCTGATGTGTCCAAGAAAACCTACAATAACAAGACCATAAATCATAACAACAAGACCATACAAGGACTGAGACCTAAAAAAGAACCACTGAGACAGCTCTTTTGCATACAAACCCCCTCCCATACAGCCCCTGTATATGAACGCAGGCTCTGTAGGAATAAAGTCAGACATTATCATACTGAACGTGTGTCAGCGTGATTTTTTCTCAGTGCACGCATTACCTACGTAGGAAACTAATCAGGACGGGGACAGATACTCTGCAGACGATTGTTCTGATCCAAATCCGTTGGCGCCCAACGTGGGGCTCTGGGTTTTGAACCAACGGACAGCCGTGCACAGAGGGACCGAGGTGGACCAAATGCGGACGCGGCAGGAGACTGATCACCTCTGGAGTACGGTAAGATAACATTTATTATCTACCGATACGCACTGTCTCCGCTGTTGGTCTATTTCTGTGTCTCATACGGCTCTCCAAAGGTCACCTAAAGACAGGTAGATATCTTGCCCAGAGCCCGTTTTAAACTCAAACCTGTTACCTAGACTATCTGTCACCCGGTATATGTTTACATGTTATATGTGTTAGTCAGTGCCGCAAGTGGAAGCCCGGAGTGGAGTGGGATTTTTGTCGGCTGACTAGAGGTCGTGTCATTGTACGTTGTAAACTTGGTGGAAGGAGGGGTAAAGGGGGAGTAAGGGATAGTCGGTTCAGAGAGGAAACACGGGAATCCCGGTAGTGACTGTGCGGTTTGGCGCGTTGCGAGGGAAGGAGTGTTTAGCGCGTTACGGTTGGTAACTGCGCGGAATCCTGCCGATTTGATCCCTGAAAGACCTTTCTCTCTCTCGTAATCAAGTTGTATGTTATGTCCAAAATGTGTTTGTGTATTAGTGTTGAGAATTCATGAGGATGGGTGGGGATTGTTGAGAGTAGAAGAGATAGCCCATAGGTGCTTGGGCGATAACCCCTAGACGTTAAACTGCCCGAACTCCTGTTTTTTCCGCGTTAAGGTACGCTTTGCAGTAGGAAAAAGAAAGTGAATAGGAAAGAAAAGGCAAGTTAATTTGCTGATAGATAATCAAGGCATATGATTGTGTTGTGAAAGTAAGTATTGAGGGTTATTTTTATGAAAGGTTTATATGCAGGAATTGGGATACAATTAGATACTGTGTATATTATTTGGAAGGGAAATAAAGTGTTATAAGTCAAGGGAAAGAAGAGGAAAAAAAAAAAAAAAAAAAAAGCAGGGCATTTTTGCTAGTAATTGCAGTATAGAGAAAAAAAAAAAAAAAAAGGTGCAGTTTTAACATTTGAGCACAGGCAAGTAAGACAGGGAAAGGAGTCTTAGCCTGCCACCTAGTGGCCGATTGAGAGAACAGAACGGAAAAGAATGGGACAGCCCTGGTAACATTTATTTTTGAAAGATTTGTTCGTTCTGGCCACACGAATGGGTCTTTTAAAACCAGAAAATATTCTTTTTCCTTCTGTTCTAATGGCAACTAGAAAGAGGGGTTTTTTTCTGTGGGAGGGAGAAGTTCAGGGAGCGCAGTCTTGTGTGTTTTTTGAATCCCACAGGGAAACATACCTTACGTTAGTATGAGTCAAAATAATTCTGTTGAGGGACAGAAGGGTCCCTGCTGCATTTATTTTATCATTGCCAGGACAGAAGTTAATATAATAAAGTAAAAAAAGAAAGCAAATAAGCTGTTTAAAGTATGTAGTATTACTGCAGCAGAAGGCAGGTTACAGCCAGAAGAGTGGCGAAAGATATTGAAAGAAAAGAGAGGAATTTTGAATGATAACAACCTGCTGAAGATAGCAGAAGCCTGGTTTAATGTTACCAAGGCTGTCCAGAGAAAAATGGACCGAGCAGGAGATAGAAAAGGGAGGGAAGATTGTTTTAATTGTGGTGTGACTGATTTATCTATGCTCACTCCTTTGTTACCTTCGCTCCCAGCTCCAGCAGCACACCCACCTATACAACCCACTACCCCGCCCACGAATGACAAACCAATTTTGACTGTTTATGTAGCACAACTATATCCTGTGATGCAGGCGGATGGTTCCTATTACACCCCGACTGTGCCCCTAATGCCAGCCCTTTCACCCCAAACAATCACTGCCCCAGCGTTAGGGATTCAAGTCTACCCTGACACAACAATAGCACACACACCCAGCAGCAGTGTCCACTACAGTGCGCCCTATAGTTTTGACTCAGATAGTGAGTCACAGGCCGTTGCACAGGAGGCAAACATGACCTGGAATACTAACCCCAGACACCCCCCAGTACCCGACCGCTGCCCAAGGTTATGTGGGCAGACGCCCAAGCAGGTAGAAGGCGCCCCAATAATGTATGTCACCTCACCCCCTTCCTGGTAGACACAGGTGCAGCCAGGAGTGTAATTAGAGCTGCAGACATACCTGACCCTTCCTATTTGTCTGATATTGATGTTTCATGTGTGGGGGTAGATGGCACACCGCGCTCTAGCCCATTAACACGACCCCTACAGATAGGTCCCTACCCTGAACTATTTGCACGATTTGTAGTTTCCTCTACTTGCCCGCTTAATCTGTTTGGCGCTGATGTTTTATCCAGGTTACAGGCCTCCATAATATTCTCCGAGGACGGCACCATTGATGTAACCTCCCTGCTCTGGGAGTCAGATGTCTCTGCCCTTTGTTCCCTTCCAAATACTTTTGGCATTCGCGGACAAACCCTCAGCTGCCAGTATACCGCCCGCTTTCATGGATAGGATCCCGTCCAAATTATGATCCACCGGCCCTGAGGATAACGGGCACCTAAGGGTACCACCCATTGTTGTACAGCTCAAATAAGGGGCCCCGCTTCCCCGTAAACTGCAATACCCCTCTTTTCCCTGTGAAGAAACGCACCGCGAAGGGTGAACCTGATAAGTATAGAATGGTTCAAGATCCTCAAGCAGTAAAAGATGCAACCATTGTACGATGTTTTAACAACAAATCTTTTCCAGATGACCCCAGAGGCTTCCAAGAATTTCACTGTTCTCAAACAGGTAATATCCTCTGCCCCTGCCTTGGGCCTCCCAGACTATGATTTACCCTTTAAGCTTTTCGTATCAGAACGAAATGGACATGCAACTGGAGTGTTAACACAGCCACACGCGGGCCGATGTCGACCTATTGGTTATTACTCCAGCCGCCTCGATGCTGTGGCTCGTGGTGGACCGTCCTGTCTTCGTGCTGTCTTTGCTGCTCAAGCACTGCTGGATAAAACTTCAGACATTGTTCTAGGGCATGACCTCATTCTTCTGGCACCACATGACATTGCTGCTATTCTCAATCAGACACCTCAGGTTGCAATGCTTGCTTCTCATTCCAGACAATGTCACCCTTCTCTGGTGCCAAGTGCTTAACCCCTCCACTCTTCTTCCACTTCCCGAGGGGGGAGATGTGCAGGGACACGAACAAGAACAAAGCACAGCTGGAGTCGACCTACCCCATGATTGCTTCGAACTCATGAAGCTAGAAACAGCTCATCTGCCCACGGTGAGTGAAAAGCCGATACAGAACCCAGATCTAATCCTGTTTGTGGATGGTTCTCGATATGCTGATCAACAAGGCACCTACTATACGGGTTATGCTATCACCACAGACACTGTGGTCCTACTGGCAAGCACACTACCATCAACAGCATCTGCACAAGAGACTGAACTACAAGCCCTCACTGCAGCGTGTAAACTGGCAGAAGGACAAACGGCGAATATCTACACTGACTCTAGATATGCCTTTGGTGTAGCACATGATTTTGGCGTCATTTGGCAAACCAGGGGATTTCTGACAGCAGCAGGAACATCAGTGAAACACAGCTCAGCCATACAAGCTCTGATGGACGCCCCACTCCTTCCAATCCATGTGGCCATCCTGAAGGTAAAGCCTATGGGAAACTGAACACAGAAGAAGCCAGAGGAAACCATCTGGCGGATGCTGCGGCAAAACAAGCTGCCAGCGGGATACGAGAAGTGGAAGATCGAGTGGACACGACAAGGATGGTTCCGTTAATGCAGAACCTCCCAGTAAATCGAGAATATCTGAAGAAGTTGCAAGAATCTGCAACAAAGGAAGAAAAGGAAAGCTGGAAGAAAAGAGGTGCATCGCCCCAAGAAGGAATTTATGAGTACAAAAAGAAACTTTGTCTGCCACGTGCACTGTATCCTGCTGTGGTACAATGGGCACATGGAGCAGCACATCTCTCAAAGACTTTTATGAATGCACTGATCGACAAATACTATGTGGCGCCTGGAATTACCCCAATGACTAGTAATTTCTGCAAATTATGTACAATTTGTGCAAAGTGTAACCCAGGATGTGTGAAAAAACCACCGCAGAAATATCTTGCAAGGCCCCGCTTTCACTGCTACGTTAGCTAAAGAAATTTGGTCCGCGCTAGGGACCACCCTTGCTTTCCACACCCCATACCATCCCCAGAGTAGCGGAAAGGTAGAAGAATGAATGGCACACTGAAAACTAGAATGTTGAAAATGGCCCAGGAAACAAATATGCCCTGGCCAGATAGTCTACCCATTGTTTTGTTCAGTGTTCGATACACCCCATGAGGGGAATATGCTCTATCCCCATTTGAGATACTGTTTGGTACTGCCCCCAAACTTGGTTGTTACTACCCACAGCAGTTACAGATGCAGTCTGATGTTTTGACCAAATATGTAACTGCCCTAGCGCAAGAACTAACCAATATGCATGGTCGAGTGTTTTCTTCTATTCCAGATCCAGATCTAGATACCGGGACTCATAAACTCGTGCCCGGAGACTGGGTGCTTGTGAAGAAATTTGTAAGGAAACATTCCCTAGAGCCCAGATATGATGGTCCTTTCCAAGTTCTGTTGACCACAGCGACATCAGTCAAACTAGCTGGCAAGAACACCTGGATACACGCCTCTCATTGCAAGAAGGTTCCAGCTCCCAACGAGGACACCTCAGAAGGAAAATGATGCTATATATCTTTTGCTTGTTGGGTCTAGGGGGGGCACAAGAGATTGCTATCACCCAACATGAAGGGGTAGTCACGTTTTGGTATAATTCATCCAATACTCATGTAGCTACTTTCTCCTTTGATTATTGTAATATAGTCTGCTGCCCCTCAACACATTGGCAATGTGTTCTATACAGCAATTCCGGTTTCAGGTCTACTTATATATGCGTAACGGATTCCTACTGGGGAAAGGAATGTGATTACTGGGGAGCAGTAGGATGGAACACAGGAACAGATTGGGGATACCGACCACAAAATGGTCTAGCAAGGAAAGACGGGATAGCAAAAGATTCTTGCCCAAATAGGCATCGCAATAGTTATTATTTTTGTTTTGTTTGTGATTATTGTCTGCTGTGTTCTCCCATGTTTTAAAAAGTTCATGACCAAAGCTGTTGACAATAGCACTCCTACCTTTTTTCTGCAGTCAGATAATAATACTCCACTCTTGGAAGATGGTCCATTTACTCCGTTACAGTCCCTCCCAGTTAAGTACAATAGTATAAATCCATAGGGACAGCATCTGACTTCCTTATGTGCAAAGTCTGTGGCAAGGGGGGTCATGGACAAGCCATGACTCGTCTAACGTACAGCACAAAAGAGTTCCCAGGCACATCTGGACAGATGAGTTAGTATACATCTAGGGACAGACTCAGAAATAGACATTTCAAGGGGGGACTGTGATGGATTGGATAAAATGCCTATTTCTTCATCTGTAATACTTTGCTATGATTCCTTACTCAAAATGGCTACCGCAGTTACCCCTCCCTTCAAGTAAGGAAGATGGCACAGAGGAATTCCCCTCAAATGCTGATGTGTCCAAGAAAACCTACAATAACAAGACCATAAATCATAACAACAAGACCATACAAGGACTGAGACCTAACAAAGAACCACTGAGACAGCTCTTTTGCATACAAACCCCCTCCCATACAGCCCCTGTATATGAACGCAGGCTCTGTAGGAATAAAGTCAGACATTATCATACTGAACGTGTGTCAGCGTGATTTTTTCTCAGTGCACGCATTACCTACGTAGGAAACTAATCAGGACGGGGACAGATACTCTGCAGACGATTGTTCTGATCCAAATCAATAGAATACCTGAAACAGTATGCTGTTGTTTTCAGACCGTATACAATACTTTTTTATATATACTGTATAATAAACCCGAAAAAAAAATAAGTATGCATTTATTCTACATGTATTCCAGTACATATGTGTATTCTATACCCGTATAGCATGTATTGTTGTAATACTCTTGTGATGTACAGTACTAAGCATGCCTACAGTACAGTATGCCTGTATGTTCTAGAAACACTGTATTTTGTTACCGATTTTTTTTCCCTGAGAGAGCAGCACCAGCCATCTGGTTACAAAGTATTTAATAGTAGTTCCAGTATAGACTAGTTTGACAGTACTAACTGCATACTGTTGTCCAATATGGAGTAGCTATACAGTACACAATGACATAATACCATATGCACCTAACTGCTCAATTTTTTTCTTTCCAGAGAGAGCAGCACCAGCCATCTGGTTACAAAGTATTTAACAGTAGTCACAGTATACAGTAGTTCCAGTATAGACTAGTTTAACAGTACTATACAGCACACAATGCCATAATACAGTATGCACATAACTGCACTAATTTTTTGTTTTCTTGTCTTTCCAGAAAAAAAGGATGGACTGGGGGAGAGGGGGGTAGCGTGTAAAGTTTGTGAACTGTTTGAACAGTTAAGTGTACAGTATCTAAACTGCAGTCATGATGTACACAAAACCTCTCCTCTCTCAATGAACTACTGTACTGTACACAGAATGAGGCAGAAGATAAAGACGGAAAAAATTATATTATTATATATATATTATTATATATTATTATTTTTTTTCAACCAAAGATGTTTTTATTGAGTGCATGGTACAATCATAACAATATCTACAAACACAATGTCATACATAGAGGTAACCACGTTGACTCCTTTTTTGTGAGTAACCATAACTGACATACTAGGGAGACACACTAACATACACGACCATAGACAGGGACACCGAGGGGAAGGGGGAGGGAGTGTGGAGGGGGGGGGGGGGGGGGGGAATGTGGCAGCAGTCTCAGAAAGTTTCAAATCCCCGGGTATTCATGGGGCGAGCCCAGCATTGTTGAGCCCAGGGGTGCGGTCTCAGCCTAAGGTTCTCTTGGAAGCCGCTAAAACAATATAGTTCCAGTCCTCGTCGTCTAATGTTTCCCCTAGGTCGCTCTCCCACCTAGTCCTGTAACTAAGTGCCACGTCGTCGTCTGTTGCTGGGCAGACTACCTCTTTGTATATACCAGAGATAAGTCCCCTGGTGTCTGTCCCTCTGGAGCAGAGCTGTTCAAAATTAGTTCGCCTGGAGCGGTTTGGAAATTTAGCATAGAATGCTTTTAATTGGAGGTATCTAAAGAATTCTGAATTTGGTTCTGCTTTTTCAGATTTTATTTGCTCAAAAGGTTTGATTGATATTGTTCCCTCCAGGTGTAGCAGCTATATGTAGCCTTTCTGTCTCCAAATGATAAAATCTTTACTTTGCAGGCCCGGAGCGAAATCAGGGTTTCCCAAAATTGGGGTCATCAAGGAGTGTTGCCTGGTAAGGGCAAACTTATATCTGCTCTTGTCCCATAATGTTAACGAGCTGCTTACCATGGAGAGCGGGTTACTGATGGTTTTATGCACCATTTTTGGAAGCCATATTAAGTCCTGTAGTGCCACCGGGGCACAACAATCCGTCTCCAGTTCCACCCAGCGCCTTAAACTCGGGTGGGTATGCCACTGGGTAATTTGTGATAATTGGGCCGCTCTGAAATATGATAACAAGCAAGGTACTCTAACCCTCCTCTTGTTGTGGGCCGAAAAAGTGTGTTGGTTTTGATTCGGGGTGTTTTATTACCCCAGACGAATTTCACCATTGCAGACTGTAGCCAGAGGATGTCTTTCCTGATTATAGGGATCGGTAGGGTCTGAAATAGGTACAGAATCCTGGGGAGGAGATTCACTTTCAGAGTCTGGATCCTGCCGATCCAGGATATACTGTACCCTGCCCACTTCCTGAGCTCCTCCTTCAGTGTCCTTATCAGTCTGGGGTAATTTGCTTTATACAGGGCGCCAAATTGTTTCGTGATATTTACCCCTAGATATTTCATGGAGGAGGTTTGCCATTTAAAGTTAAAGTTCATCGTAATCAATTTTTCAGTGACTTTAGGTAGGTTTATGCTCAGGGCTTCTGACTTTGCCTGATTCATTTTGAACCCTGATAACGCGTTAAATTCCCCTAGTAGACTGAAGAATTTAGGCAGAGAGGTGAGGGGCTGTGATAGTGTTAGTATCACGTCATCAGCATTCAGGGCCACTTCATGTGGCTGCTCTCCAATTTGGATTCCTGCTATGTTTGGGCTGAGGCGGATGTGCGCCGCTAGGGGCTCAATGCATAGTGCAAAGAGAAGGGTAGATAGAGGACATCCTTGTCTGGTGCCGCTCTTTATCAGGAATTCCCCCGAAAGGAAGCCCTGGTGCCTGACCTTCGCCGTCGGTCCCTGGTACAGAGCGAGAATCGCCTCCATCATTCTCCCACCCAGACCGAACTCTCCAAGCATCTCCCTCAAGTAGGGCCAGTCGATTCTATCGAATGCTTTTTCTGCATCTAGACTGAGAACCATAGACGGTACATGTTTCTTTTGTGCCAAATCGATTAAATCTATAATCCGTCTGGTATTTGCTGATGCCTGTCTCCCACATATGAACCCTACTTGATCGGGGTGGACCAACTTCGGCAACACCTGGTTAAGGCGGTTAGCCAGTAGTTTGGAAAAGATTTTTGTGTCTGAGTTAATCAGTGAGATGGGTCTGTAGCTTTAACAATCCGCTGGGTCTTTCCTCTGTTTGTGGATCACAGAGATAGACGCTTGGAGCATCAAGCCCGGTATGGGGGCACCATCCAGAAATGAGTTACACAGCTTTAGGAGGTGAGGAGCTAGTAAATTGCTGATTTTTTTATAATATAGGTTGGAAAAGGCATCCGGGCCGGGGGCTTTGGATGCTTTCAGTGACTTCATTACCTCCAGAAGCTCCTCTATAGTGAAGTCTGCCTGTAGTGCGTCCCTATCCTCTCTGGTCAATTTAGGTAACTGAGCCTCTTTTAAGAATGTCTTCAGTTGGGCTTGCGTGGTTGTATTGTGGGCCACTTTCGCTCCATCATATAGGGTCTCGTAGTATGATTTGAATTCATCTACAATTAATTTAGGGTCAGAGGTGAGATCCCCCTGCTCTGTCCGAATTGTCTGAATTTGGGAGACTTGATTTCTGTCTCTACGTTTATTGGCAAGTAGGGTATCTGGCTTGTTTGCCTTTTCAAAAAAATTCCACTTGGACCATGACAGCTCTTTCTCAGCACGGGAGGCTAGCAGTAAATTTAGTTTAGTTTTGGTGTCTAGCAACTCCTTAAGGGTCGTTTCATTTTTGTTATCTTTGTGAAGGGTTGACAGGACCACCAATTCTGCTTTTAATTGATTAATCTTTTTGTCCTTTTCCCTCTTTTGCTTACTCGCGATCCCTATGAGCTCTCCTCTCAGAGTTGCCTTATGGGCTTCCTATAGGCTAGATTGTGAAACCACACTTCCCGTATTCTCCTGAAAGTATACCCTGATTCTATCCCCCAATTTTTGTGCGATTTTGGGGATTTTTAATAACAACTCATTAAGTTTCCAGTTCGCTCCTTGTCTGTCAAATCTGAAGTCTGAGCACCGCAGCTCAATCGGCGTGTAATCTGACCAGGAAATATCGTGGATTCCTGAGTGGGAGATCTGAGAAACCATTCTGTTAGACACAAAGAGGTAGTCTATCCTACTGTATCTGTCGTGTGGGTGAAAGTAAAATGTAAACCCCTTTTCATTGTGGTGTTGCTCGCGCCATACATCTAGAAGATTATTGGTTCTCAGTCCTCTGTTCCATGTTTTTCTAACTTTTGACCGGTTGTGACCGCCTGGGGTGCATCTATCTAATATTGGGTCAAGCATCTGATTAAAGTCTCCCCCGAGGACTATACAGCCTTGTGCTATCTTCCGGAGGACGGAGAAAAATTTCTCCAGGAAAGCTTCTGCATCGTTGCTCGGGGCGTATATGTTGCTATTGTGATAGGTTGACCCCGTATCTCCCCGATAATAATCAAAAATCGGCCGTTACTGTCTTTTTTGATGGTCTTTACCGCCAGAGGCAGCCGGTTGTGGAGTAGAATAGCTACTCCTCGTTTTTTCTTACTGGTTGAAGCTGAGAACCAAGTCATATCTGTAGTCTATGTACTTCGGGGAGCTCGTTTTGGAGAAGTGTGTCTCCTGTAGCATAATTATGTCTGGGTCAGACTTTTTATAGTCCATCATGGCCAGCTTTCTCTTCCCGGGGCTATTAAAACCCTTCACGTTGTGTAAGAGAATTACAATCTCCTTACTCATTTGTGTGTACCCAAACCTTTGCTTGTCCATGGGCTTTCTGAATAGATGGGTGGACCCCGCGTAAAGGCCGCTTTGTCGGGCAATGTCTGTTTCTTTCTGCGGTTTCTGACTGCAGCGGGGAGAAACAAAGGAATACACACTGGGGGGACAAAAAAACACATATAACAAGACATGCAACTACAGTAAAAGAACATCCGGCGTATGGGCAAGACCAGTCTCTCCCTACCGCCTTCTCTGCCCCTCCTGGACGTTCAGCCTGAGTGTAGTCCGGGATGGACCTCCAACATTCCTTATTTTCTTTTATTAGATTGTGTGCCCCAGGATGACAAATCTGCGCTCTATATCTTGACCCCTTGACACCTTTTATGCTTCCTCCTGTTGTGCTGTTGTGTCATCTATCTCAACTAGGAGTCTCCCATATCCTACCCTGTAACTCTGCAGGTCTAACTGTGGGGTAGGGTGCGGGGGGACGCGTGGCTGCTGCTTTTTAGTGTGTGGTAACCCCCTCTTCCGCAATGAGGAAAGAGGGAACAGAGCGGGCAGCATCAATACATGTTGGTGTCCCAGCGCCTCCCTTTCCTTGTCTGCCCTTCGCGTTCCCCCTCCTCCTCTCACTTCATTCTGCTGATCTTTTCCTTTTTTTCTAAATTTCCCCCTCCTATGTTGTATCTCCCCCCTTTCTTTATTTTTGTTCTTCCGTAGCCGCCTTTTCTCACGGTGTGGCGTCTATATCCTGCCTTCCCCTCTCACCTTGGGGACCTCGGGGCTCATTGTCATCTGTTGCCGGCGAGTCCTGTGCTCCGTAGCCCATGTTTACGGGGTTTCCTGTCCTCTAGCCACGTCTTGCGGGATCCGGATATGGCCGGCGCTGCGTGCTGACTTCCCTCCCGGTCTTTCTGCTGCCTCCTCCAAGATGGCAATCCTTCTATTTCCTTGTCTGCCCTTCGCGTTCCCCCTCCTCCTCTAACTTCATTCTGCTGATCTTTTCCTTTTTTTCTAAATTTCCCCCTCCTATGTTGTATCTCCCCCCTTTCTTTATTTTTGTTCTTCCGTAGCCACCTTTTCTCACGGTGTGGCGTCTATATCCTGCCTTCCCCCCTCCCCTTGGGGACCTCGGGGTTCATTGTCATCTGTTGCTGGCATATTAATATTAATGTTTGGGTTTCTCAGAGCTTGTTGGGTATCTGTGTGTTTATTAGCTCTATTTAACTGTCCTTATCAGGTCAAGATTTAGGATTTAAAAAGAAAATTGCATTACCCTGTATATAAATTATTTTTTCATAAAGTAAAAGAACAGGTCTCCTGGTACATTGGATTGAAAATGCATTTTAAATATCAATAGTTGGATTTCATACATGCCCAAAGAATAACTCTTAATGTATATTTTAATTCCTACAATCTATTCCTACAGCCCCTCAATTTACACAGCAACTCTTTTCCACCACTTTACAACAAAAGGTATTTTTTAATTCCTGGCATTTATTCCTTCTAACAATCAAGTTCCCCAGCAATTATTTTCCACTACAGTACTTTACAATAAAAGTTATATATGAATTCCTGAAATCTTCACCTACAGTACCACTCTCCTATTGGCCTGTTCTAGAGACTACTGAGCATACTAGATGGATTCAACGTTAATGATATAGAAAGGGAAATTACCAAAGACTCACACATAGCTACAACCTGCTCCATATTACCCCCATCCCTCAAATACCACACTCTTCTCCCCCCGACACACCAACCCTGGTTTAGCTACATATCTTCTTTTAGCTCAACAGGGATATACAGATGTTGCAGCCATTATTGCTTCAGGGGGAGCAACTGCTATTCGAAATGCATTAGTCACATGCGAAAAAGGGAAGGGGCTAACACGTAAAGTTGGGAGTTTATACACACTATATAAAAAGTGTATTTTCTCATATCCACAAATTTGGCCAATAGTAGCCCAAAGAAAGCTCAACCCACAGGACATTAACACCACTCACATTCTACCAGTGAATGCAAGAACTGTAACAAACAAAGGTCAGGTACTCCATGACTAGAGATTGGTAGACTTGTTCGAAACAACTTGCTGGATTTTCCTGGAATTTTTAGACTAAAGCCAATCCCCACAGAAAAATTCAAGTGGATATCTCAGAATAAGACATTGAATACTATCCAATATGAAGAGAGAGAGAAAAAACACCTGAGGAACCCTGGGAGATATGCTAATGGTTCTGAAAATTATATTTAAATTAGTTGCATCCCACACTCTATAAAAGGATTTCCATAGATGACACAGTGAATATGTTTGTCCCTGGCCACGGGGTGGCTATTGAATGGCTCAAGTACTAAGTAAAAATAATGTTTTAACATCAATTTTTTTGTCCTGTTATTTGTCTATTAAAGGATTACCTTTTCTAAAAGGAAATTAAAATCCTGTTACACTGTAGCCACCTTTGTTCATATCCATCATGTAGCAACACAGGAGTGCTCATACCTGTATTTGATCCCACCCCGACTTCCTTAAAAGCAGATCACTTCAACTTCCTGGTGGACAGTTTAATGTTCCTTATGTGCATTCCTGAAATATCTGGGAAATATGCTAATAGCTGGATTAGCTACACGTGTGATCAGTGAGCAGTAAGCAGCTCAAAAGTATGATGTGACAGTGATGTTACCCAGCAGCTCGTTTCACTCACTCTCTAGAACTGCATCCTAGAAAAGCACTGGGTATACTACTGAATTGGAATTCTCTTTCACCCCTTCCCCTGTCTCCCCCACCCTCCTCCTCTCTCCCATCTCCCCCTCTTCCTAACTCTCCCCCTCTATACCCCCTCTATCCCCCTTCCACTAGTCCCTTCTCTCTCTCTTTCCCTCCCCACTCTCTCTTCCCTCCTCCTCTCTCCCCACCCTCTCTTTCTCCCTTTCTTTCCCCCCTCCTCTCTTTCCCCCATCCAACTCTCCTTCCCCTAGGTTTCTACCCCTTTCTTTCTCCCCCTCTTTTTCTCCCCCTCTCTCCCCCTGCTCTTTCCTCTCCCCTCTTTTTATCTCTCCCTATCTTTTTGCTCTCTTTCTCCCCCCCCCCCTTCCCTCGCTTCCCCTAATCCATTATTCAGATTTTCAGAGATATAAAAAAAAACAATCAGATTTGCTTTTCTGAGACTGATGCATAAAATTCCACGGCTCAAAGGAATTGGCCAATTCATGTTTGATCCCAATGGGATGAAAAAATGTGCCCATTTCTATCCATGACCTCATTTCAGATACCAGACCCACTTTTGCTAACATCACAGAGACATGTCTAAGGGACCCTGATAGGCTCATCATCAGGGACACCAACAGGGAAAGGGGGGGGGGTAGCCAGGAGTAATGTCTTGGACCCATTGTATTTAGTGGCCAGGACCCCTGCTTACACATTAATTCCCTGCAGTGCCCCTGAGATGCTGCATGAAGATCACAGAGGGAAAATCTTCAACTGCAATGCTTCCATAGGTGGGCAGAGCCTAGGTAAGTTGGTGGGTTCTCAAGTTGAGCTGTGTGGGGCTGGAGCAGAAGCTGCAACCCGAGAGACAGGCTGGGAAAGGAAGAGGGAAGGGTTAAATAAAAAGGGAGTATACAGACATGAAAAGGAAGACGACAGAAAAACAAAAAGAGTAAATAAAGTATTATAGGGAAAGAGCGACATGGGGGGGGAAATGAGAGAGACATGTGGGGGAGAAGAGAGAGACATGAAGGGGAGAAGAAACAGAGACATGATAAGAGGGGGAAAAGAGAGACATTACATGAGGGGGAGAAGAGAAAGACCTGGGGAGAAGAGAGAGAAAGAGAGACATGAGGTGGAGAAGAGAGAGACATGAGGGGGAAAGGGAAGGAAAAGGGAAAAGATGCTGTGAAAAGAAACATCTGCTTGTTAGAGAGAGGATGACATAAAGACATTATGTGTGGGTGGAGAGAGATTCTGTGGGGGAGGAGAGAGATACATGCTGGGGTGAGAGGAGAGACATGATGTAGGGGGAGAGGAGAGGGAAAGACATTCTGTTGGGAGAGGTGAGAAAATTCTGGGAAGGAGGAGAGAGACATTCTGGGGTAGAGGGAAGATGAGAGGGACATGTGGGGGAGCAAAGAGGAGAGAGACATGCTGGCGGGGGTGGTAAGAGAGAGAAAGAGAAACTTGAAGGTTAAAGAGAATGACACGAAGGGGGAAATAAGAGCGTCAAGGGGGGAAGAGAGAGAAATTGAAGGAAAAAAATAGATAAGGGTTAAACGAAATCGAGAAACACATTATGAGAAGGAAAGAATAAAATGGAAGGAAAAGAATCAAAGACATGCTGGGGGAGAGGAGTGAAATACATTTGGGATTTCGGGGAAATAAGGGAAATATATGAGAGGAGGGGAAAGCAGAGGCACAGAAGGGGAAAAGATGGAATGACATAAAGGGGGTGAGAGACAATATATATGTATGTATGAACAGCTCAACCCCGTTATAACGCAGTGCTTGGGTGTGACGGTTCAGGGGACCCTCTACACCAATCCCCGCTCACGGTCTCCCTCTGCTCCCACTCCGGTCCCCTTACCTCCTGCAGACTCTCCTCCAGTTCTCCTCCCGCCCTCGGCGGGTGCCCCTGCAGCGTTCCATGCGCCTCTTGTCACAGCCTGTGCGCGCACACTCTAACCTTAAAGAAGGCGCGCACACATGCTCCTCCTGTAGGCCTTCCCAGACCCCTGGCTCCTCCTCTCATGCTGTACAGGCTATCTCCCTCTCTGACTCACCTGTCTCCTCCTCCTCTCCTTCTCACCTATCCCTGCTGCCTCTCACTTCACTTTCTGCTCCTCCTCTCTCTCCCATTGGTGTTCCCTCCTTTATAACCCCTGTCTGTCCTCTAACTCATTGCTCTGAATAGTTCTTTGTAACCTCTGTGTGTGCAGTCCTATGCTTGGCTCTACTGTGTTTTCCAGCTCCTGTTCCTGCTCCTGCTTACCCCTGGATCTCCCTGGCTTGACCACTCCTTGTACTGGATTACCCTGCTCTCTCCTGCCCTTGAACCTTGCTTATGGACACGACTTTGCTGACTTCTGTTATCCCTGGACTCTGGCACACGGACATCACTAACCAAACTCTATTTCCCAAGGCATTGCAAGTATACTCTAACCATCTTTATACAGGCCCGGCAACGCACTACCACACTCCGGGCATGCCCTCACTGCTGTGGGTCTGTGTGTTAACCCTACCCACCTCAGTACTGGGGACTAGCCAGGTCTGTGGGCATGCAGGCATTACATTGGGGTCCAAAGAATCACATCGCGTTATAAGCGGATCACGGTAGAAATTTTTTTGCACTCGAGAATTGCACTCCTCAGGGGTTCCGCAGCCGCTGGAGGGGGAGAGCTAGAATAACTCTCCCAGCTGTCCCAGGCCCGGCACCGCAGCGGTACCCCCCCACAGGAGTGACCCGGCATCATCAGCAGCAGCTGGCAGCTCTCTCCTCTCCCAGCTGCTGCCGTCAGCTTCCGGCTGACAGGGAGAGAGAGGAGAATCAGCATGAGAGCCAGCATGGTAGGAAGATCTGCATGGAAATTTGTAGCCACGCTTGCCTCACATTATAAGTGGATTCGCATTGTAACGATCACTTTATAACGGGGTTGAGCTGTATGTATGTCTTTATTTATATAGCGCCATTAATGTACAGTATATAGCGCTTCACAGCAGTAATACACGTGACAAATAATACAAATAACACATAATGGGAAGAAGTGCTCCAGACATAAAAGTAACATTTAGGAAATGGAGTCCCTGCTCCGAAGAGCTTACAATCTAATTGGTAGGTAGGAAGAACGTACAGAGACAGTAGGAGGGCGTTCTGGTAAGTGCGTCAGCAGGGGGCCAAGCTTTATGTGTAGTGTATAGTATTAGCCATGGTGCTACTCATATGCTTCTTTAAGCAAGTGTGTCTTAAGGTGGGTCTTAAAGGTGGATAAAGAGGGTGCTAGATGGGTATTGAGCGGAAGGGCATTCCAGAGGTGTGGGAAAGTCAGTGAGAAAGGTTAAAGGCGGGAGAGTGCTTTGGATATAAAGGGGGTAGAGAGAAGACACCCTTGAGCAGAACGCAAGAGTCGGGATTGTGCATAGCGATAAATTACGGCTGAGATGTAAGGAGGGACAGAAGAGTGTAAAGCTTTAAAAGTGAGGAGGAGAATTGAGTGCAAGATGCTGGATTTGATAGAAAGCCAGGAGAGGGATTTCAGAAGTAGAGATGCTGAGACAGATTTAGGAAAGAGTAGAGTGATTCTGGCAACAGCGTTTAGGATAGATTGTAAGGGAGACGTGATGCAGGAAGGTCGGACAGCAGGAGGTTACAGTAATTGAAATGAGAAAGAATGAGGGCATGTGTCAGAGTTTTAGCAGTCGATTAACAGAGGAAAGGGCGTATCTTTGTAATATTGCGGTGGACAAAATGACAGGTTTTAGCTACCTTTTGAATGTGAGAGGAGAAAGTGAGTGAGGAATCAGGTGTGACCCCTAGGCAGCGTGCTTGTGCTACTGGGTGAATGATGGTACTTCCAACAGTAATGTTGAAGTAGGTAGTATGGCCAGGTTTTGGAGGAAATATGAGGAGCTCTGTTTTTGACATGTTACGTTTAATTCGGCGGAGGGCCACCCAGGATGATATAGCAGAGAGACATACTGAAATGTTGGTCTGTACAGCAGGTGTAAGGTCAGGGGTTGAAAAGTAAATGTGTATCTCATCAGCATAGAGGTGATATTTGAACCCAAGAGATGTGATTAGGTCACCTAGATTGTATTGTATGTCTTTATTTATATAGCGCCTAAAGTGTACTCAGCGCTTCACAAAGAATACAGTACAGGGAAATATAATAATACAATAAGTGCAGCAAAAATCAGACAATGGGAAAGGAAATCCCTGCCCCGAAGCGCTTACAATTTAAGAGGTTTGAGGGGAACTTACAGAGACAGCAGGTGAGGGAATAAGTGCTGTAGATGGGTGTGCTTGGCCACAATGGATGATATAAGTGACTGTGGGACAATAGCCATGAGTGCAGGCTATTGGGATGCTTGATGTTTGGGGCAGGTTTTAAGATTAGTCAGTGTTAAATGAAAAGGTTAACACCATTTACAGGAGAAAAGATGGCAGGGAGCCGTGGGTGAGATCAGGTGTGTATGTCTGGCTTCAGGGCAAGGGGAGATCCCCAGCATCAGAAAGGAGTAGATAGAGGATGTGAATAGAGGATTTGTGGGGGTGATTTTTATTGAGGGTTGTTGGGGGAGAGGTGTATAAATAATGGTGCAGTGGGGAGTGGGGAAGTTGGAGAGAACAGGGACATACAACAAGGAGTGAGGAAACAGTAAAAAGAAAAAGCAATAAGGAGGTCGTAGTAAGACAGGAGGAGAGACTTCCCAGTTATTGGAGGATAGGAAGAGTACAAATAATCACAGCATTTAGAAAGTAAAGTTCTTACAGTTATAAAGTTGTTGTTCAGTTCTTCCTCCAATCTTCACCTCCAATTTCAACTCCAAGATTAACTCCACACACTTAAATGTTACACTTTGATCTTACACAGTCATACTGTAGAGTGTGTAAAGAGAAAAGAGAAGAAGTCCCAGGACAGAGCCCCACAGAGAGATCGATTGAGGAGAAAGAGGTATTAGCAAAAGAACAATGAAAGTTCGATGGGAGAGGTAAGAGGAGATCCAGGATAGAGCTTTGTTACGAATACCAAAAGTATGGAGAAAGTGAAGGAGAAGAGGGTGGTCCACAGAGAAAAAAGAGATGAGGGGGAGGGTGAAACTTGATGGGACAAAAGTTGACCGAATGTGATTATGTTGTAACATTTGAAGAGGTATGTGGGTATGTAGCACACCAAAACAGTGCAAATACATGCAAGAAATGCGATACTTGCGCTCAATGCCAAAGCTCCTGGTTCAAGGATGGCCTATCTGCAGCAATCCAAGTATACAGCAACAGGAAAGATGATCCAGGGCTCCATGGGTTTTTAGCAAAAAATTTATTCATAATACACAACGTTTCGGCCTCACTTAGGCCTTTGTCAAGTGACTTGACAAAGGCTTAAGTGAGACCAAAACGTTGTGTATTATGAATAAATTATTTTGCTAAAAACCCGTGGAATCCTGGATCATCTTTCCTGTTGCTGTAACATTTGAAGAGACACCATTTTTCAAGTTTGTCCTTGGCGCAAATATTCTGTTGGTGGCCCTGCCCATCATCAATTAGTTATGTCCTCCAGACTACAAGATATTTACCTAAAACAGAGACAATTGTGCAAGGCTGGCCCTTATCTCACACAGTGATTGACACTACCCTCAGTCACCTTTGAGTTTTCCCTGGTCAGGCTCAATGTAAATATAAAAAACAAAACTGTGCGCTACTACCTAACTACCTATAAAGTTTAAATGTATAAATATATACAGTGCAGTGACTATACCATCAATTTAGTGATAAAAAATTATAAAAAATTAAACCACAACTCCCACAGTGAGATAATTATACATTAAATAATAAGTGCCACATAACCGTGTTGGGGATAATGGCGTCTGCAGCTGTAAACGCAGGGGTGGCTAGGCACCCCACACACACTAAGAGAATGGAAACAAAAGAAAACAGCGCACAACGCCAAATAGTGAAGAAAATTCAACAATATATTATAGAATTAAAAAGGGGGTAATATATCTGCGTACATGAAAAAAGTTGGTAAAAGGCATGTAGTGTGTATCACACTGTTTACCACTCGGCAGCTGTTAGCTGTAGATTCAGGTGCTTGCTTCCCTCTGCTGCTGCAGCTCAGTTGATTCTGGAGCAGGACGTCAGTCTTTTCACTCCCAAGGGGATTTCCCTTCATGCAGCCAGGTTCAGCAGCTGGTACTGGGGCTCGGTGAAATCGCTCCTGCTTCCTGGCCGATATGAAGCTGCTCCTGTACCTCGGCAGGTGTATCCTCTGCACAGAGGTTAAAACGCAGCTTGCTGGGGTGCCCTCAGCGTGCCACGATGCAGCAGTGGTGGATTCAATAGGGAAGTTTGAACAGTCTTTCAAAGTCTCTCACAAGTGTCCAAAACAGCACACAGGATGAAATAAAAACAGGACAGGCCAATACATAGACAAAGGCCAATGTAAGCAGATATAAGGCAATAGAATGTTACATCCAACTAGTTTCGTAGAATTAACTACTTCTTCAGGGAACTGAAGAAGTAGTTAATTCTACGAAACTAGTTGGATGTTACATTATATTGCCTTATATCTGCTTACATTGGCCTTTGTCTATGTATTGGCCTGTCCTGTTTTTATTTCATCCTGTGTGCTGTTTTGGACACTTGTGAGAGACTTTGAAAGACTGTTCAAACTTCCCTATTGAATCCACCACTGATGCATCGTGGCACGCTGAGGGCACCCCAGCAAGCTGCGTTTTAACCTCTGTGCAGAGGATATACCTGCCGAGGTACAGGAGCAGCTTCATATCGGCCAGGAAGCAGGAGCGATTTCACCGAGCCCCAGTACCAGCTGCTGAACCTGGCTGCATGAAGGGAAATCCCCTTGGGAGTGAAAAGACTGACGTCCTGCCCCAGAATCAACTGAGCTGCAGCAGCAGAGGGAAGCAAGCACCTGAATCTACAGCTAACAGCTGCCGAGTGGTAAACAGTGTGATACACACAACATGCCTTTTACCAACTTTTTTCATGTACGCAGATATATTACCCCCTTTTTAATTCTATAATATATTGTTGAATTTGCTTCACTATTTGGCGTTGTGCGCTGTTTTCTTTTGTTTCCATTCTCTCAATGTAAATATGACTGCACCACTATTCAAATTGTTTACCAGCTTCCAATCCATATTTGCTCAACTTCACATCAGAGATCACTGAGCTGGCAGTCATTTTAGGGAATTTCAATGATCCAACACATGCCACAAACTTTATAGATGCCTGGTTATTTCTTGGGTATAGACAACTACAGTTCATGGTAGCACCCACAAGCAAGGTCATACATTATACAGTACCTCATCCTTACAAATGGTAATTACTTGAACTTGGTCTTCGCCACAACAGTAACCTGATCATCCACATTTAAGACCACTTCACAGTACTCTCCAACACAGTGAAAAGCATGAGCATCAACATTTATAGCAATCTCACAATGTAGAAACAAGTAAAACACAGTCAAGTTTGACAAACTCCACTTCATCAAGAGGTTCAAATCTCTTATTAGGGAAGAAGACCTGAGGAAGGTCACCCACTTACTTGTCATCTCCAGACTTGACTATTGCTACTCACTGTCTTGGCTTGCCAAAATAACACTTCTACAGCTATCGGAAACATGCGCAGACAAAACCATATCAGTGGAGCCCTGAGAAAACTGCACTTGCTCTCAATCAGAAAATGCATTTAATTCAAACTCCTCTCTATAATATATAAGGAAACACATGGCCTTGCATCGAGATACATCTTAGAAGGAGTTGCTACAGATGCAGCGCCGTTATTCGAACACTTCAAGTGTTGTATACCTCGGAATACCGATGTCATGGCGCATGATTTCTTCCAACCTTAACTCCTTAAGACGCGAGTGCAGGCGGATGCAGAAAATTGCATTTTAGTGCTCTGGTTTTGAAACACATTACAATTCATTCATTTCATTGCGCACAAAGAAACAGAATCCATGAAATTCAAACAAAGCAACCGCGATAAACACGGGTGCCTGGTGTGTTTGGCCGCGTTAATACCGCGTGGAATACAGCAGGCCACATGAATACGGCTCCGTGATTTGATCGAATAACGGCCGCTACTTCTGTACATATCAGCAAGCCAGTTACTCAGATTAACCAAAAATGCACTGCTCAGTGTTCCTTTATTTACATTCACCAAAGTTGTAAAAAGAACAATATCAGCAGAACGTTCCAGTACATTTGGAACTACCTTCATTTCAATATCTGGAAAGCTCCCACTATGCTTTCAAGAAATCACTTACACTAAGACTCACTTCTTTGCATTTGGTCACTATCATCAAATGCTCACCATATTGAACCACACGTCAAATCCTTGGGTAGTCGGTATGCTAAAAAATGTCGATTTACTGCTTAAAGCTTAAATCACAGTCAACTCAGAATGCTTAATTAAGTCAGTATGGCAATACCTTAATGCTTCCATGAAACATCAAGTTATTATTATTTATTTATAATACACCAACATAATCCATAGCACATCTTGTTTGCTCAGTACAGGAGGTAATCTATGTTTAAGTACAATACTTTAGGGGCTATAGAGTTAAACACTGCACTATTGTTGTTGTTGCCCAAAAAATGGAGACTATTGTTTATTTACCAAACACTTTTTACAAATAAATCTGAGATAGCAAATACAGTACATTTGTAGGATTATGAACAGAGATTATGAATGAAGGACATTCCTTGCATATCCAAAGCATTATCTGTAAAGATAGAGTTGTTCTGTATTTGTGCAGAAATAAAATGTTTTGCATGATGTATAATGAATGACTTCTATTCTGTTTCAGGCTGACATTGATTTATTTGAAAGGTTATTCACTGTTTTCAATGGATTTGTTGGGGCATTTCACAAAGCAAAATTGATGAAATTTTCTTTTTCACTCCAGAAAAAAGAAAGTGGTAGAAATTATTAACAAGCAATCAGCACAATCAAAACCAGTCAGTGCTCTGATCAGACCTTTTGTACTTTAAATGCTTAATGACCGTAATGTATTTTAAGATGAAGCGCATACCAGACAAGGAGAGCAAGGAAAATATGCTGATGCTTTGGCATTTCTTTTTAAAATGTGATTGTTTTGCCAAAGACTGACAAGGACTGCAGTTCAGATCAAAGATAGTGAATTATTCCATGGCACCACACTTAAAGAGTTGACATCAGCCAAGTCTGATTTAAAATGATCCTGGAATTATATATTATATCCATGCATTTTTCTCCTCCCTTCTCCAACATTCCAGGAAACAAATAAGAATCATAGATATGATCAAGTATATACTAAATCCAATAAGCTCTGGTTTATTAGAGCTGACTCACCAGATACTGTACGGTAAATCTATGTTAGGTAAATCTACAGTAAATTATTGCCCTTGCTATGGATTTCTGATACTCTAGGGTGATGTTTTTTTACTATGTACAGAATAATGGACCACTTAAAGCTGTGATACCTTATGTCAAGGAGGACTATAAAGTATCTAAAAGATTTCTAATGTGATTCGTAGCCCTCTTGGGCTATGTATATCCTAACAAGGCAGGCCACTTCTATATGTATGCATGATACTTCTAATTTAATTCAGCAGGGGTGTTGTTTTCTAAAGTATTTGACTGAGAAAATAATAAATTGATTCCTAAAAATAATATTATTTGCATATTTTATGTGTCAACTTTCAATTTACATCTTTTTTTCCATATTTTACAATACATTCTCGGGTACTCTTGTTTGTACTGTATACAATGAAACTTGAAATGTTATTACCTACTGTAAAGAAGCAGAGAATAAAACTCTGACGGTGTTCTTGTATTTATAGTAAATGTGGTACACAAATTGTAATTTGTTTTCTTTTCACTGTCTGCATCATGGGAGACATACAGTGCAGCCTTGTTGTCAAGTCTTACACATTTGGGCTGTCTCACAGTCTCATGCAGTATGATGTTAATCTCATGGTGCTTGGATATTCTCAGTGCAGACATTGGATCTACTGCCCCAGATATGAGGATGGATTTGACGCAAATGTACAAGTGGGGGACCCTTGACAGCTTTTCACATATCGAGACATAAATGTGTGGAAGAGCACATTTTATAGGGAAAGGACAGCAGAGTACTTCAAATGCATATGCAACCCTTCACTATTGTTATACAGTATGTACATTTGCTTCATGTACTTTGTGTAAGTGGAAGAAATACGGTTGCGTGTGAAACGCGCTGAGGCATACGTCATACATCTGAACTGACATCATCTCCGTGGAACACAGGTTTATCAGGAGACCCAGTGCACAGGGTCTCCATAATATCACCTCACCTATAGCCTACAGCAGAGCTTTCCAAACTTTTCATGTTGGTGACGCACGTTTTAGACACAGTAATTCAGTTTTACTAGCAAACCGGAGATTAAACTAATCCCTAATAAGAGATACGGACACATACAAACCCCCTGTAGGTGGCCCTGACTGCCCGCGTCCCCCCCCCCTAAATAATCCTGTGCCCCTCCAGGGCCCCAGTTTGCGCACCGCTCAGAGGTTTTGCGCGACACACCTACACACTGCAGCCGACACACTGACGTGTCGCGACACACAGTTTGGAAAGCTCTGGCCTACAGGCTTGAGAAGGGAAAAGGAGGCAATCAGATACGTGAAGGTACAAAGAGATCAGAACAGAAATATAAGGAAGGGAAGTTGAAAAAAGAGCCTTGAAGGGGAGGAGAATAATTTTGTGAGTAATACAGAATTCAGTAAAAAGCCAGCCAAGGAATTTAAGGTGAAGAGGGGCAAAGACAAAACTTAAAGAGAATGTTACAATACTAGATGCAGAATGTTGTATAGTTTTTAATGTTAGAGCGGTATTATCCAGATAAAAGAAGTCTGCTGTAATCAAGAGAGGGGGGATTGAAGGTGGGGATCCGAGATGCAACTTTACAAAGAAAAGTTCAGATCGTATACAGTATAAAGAATAACTCCTAGCACTTTAGGCTGGGGAGCATGACAGGATCGGATGGGCCCCTATTGGTCTCAGCAGGGGTTAAATATGTTTGGGGATTATAGAGAAATTGGAGGAATTTAGGGGAGTTATTGTGTGGGAGAAAGGGGAAAGGTCCCTTACCTCGGGGCTCAGGACAGAGCAAAACCACCAAACCTCCCCTTTTTTGTTGTCATTAGTGTTGTATTACTTGTTTTGTGTATGTTATATTATTTCTTAATTTTTTTAATACTGTAACAAGTAAAATAAGAAAAGAATGTGAAATATATACAGCTCAACCCTCTTATTGCGCGATCCGCTACAATGCGAATACGCTTATAACGCGGTCTGAGCGTGGCTCCTGAGATTGGAAAACCTCCATTTTGTTAAGAGCCACAGCAACACTAGAGATTCTCAACAGGGTAGCCCAGCCAGGCTGGGTTGAATTATAAATAGTGTTGAAATATTAATAAAGGTTGTGGCTTTTTTTCCTCCAGTAGGTTGTCAGCTGTCTTTGTTTGGCAGTCGGGGCCTATCGGGCCTTCCCAAGTCATGTATGGAAAAAACCTAGCAAAGCTTAGCCACAAATACAGAAATGTCCAAATGCCATGTTCAATGTGACAAAATACATAGTACAATACTTCAATGCTAGTATTCTCATGAGTAAGGGTCATTTTGTTAAACCCTTTGGCCAAAGCGTTATAAGTATGCAGCCACGTCACGGCATGACCAGTTTGCAGGTCCTAACACTACCTGGTACAATTCTCATTTACCTCTGCTGGTGGTTTAACTAAGTGATTTTGCCACATTGGATGTAACATTGGGTATTTCTGTTTTTTGTTGTATACACTTCGCCACGGTCAGTAGCACTCTTTTTGACATATTATATATATATATATATATATATATATACATATATATATATATATATATATATATATATATATATATATATATATATATATATATATATATATATATATAAAGCAGGAAATAGCCGTGTTAGTCCAGTTGCGATAGTGCAGAATAAATGAGTTCTTCAGTATTAGGTGATACCTTTTTTATTGGACTAACAATTTATGTCACAGGACAAGCTTTCGAGAGTTATCCTCTCTCTTCAGGTCTGCAAGTATGACTGGATTCCCACTGTGCTACTCCATAGCACCTTGGTCTTCCCATTCCGTGCCTTGTGGAAAGTAGACTGTAGTACTGCAACGGTATTGTAGTCATTCTTCCTTGAGCGCCTCACTTGCCTAGGCAGTTCAAGCTTTGTATATATATATATATATAGCAAACGACAGGGGGGTGCCCAATGCTACATCCAAATGACAGAACATACATGGTAATAATTACAAGAAATAATGCTTCAATACTAATAATAATGCTAATACTAATAATAATAAAATATGTTTTTTTAGTTAGATATTTTGGCCAAAGCATCACAAGCCTGCACACCAAACGTCAAGATAAACCATAATAAGTGCAAGTCCTATACTACACTGCATCTGTTCCCTATACCTCTGTATGAGGGGGAAGAACCATAAGAGATTTCTTACCTGCAGCAAAATGAGATCCACCATTAAAAGGGGGGTGACGTGAGCTCTGGGGGAGGTGCCACAACCTCCATACAACTGATTCCAGTCAGAAATTAATTAACACACAAGCCCAGCAAGCTCAAACACCCACACCCACCCAATATTGACTATATGTAATGTCACATAGAGTGCCAGAGGGCTGTGGCAAGTGAATATAGCAAACGACAGGGGGGTGCCCAATGCTACATCCAAATGACAGAACATACATGGTAATAATTATTTACCTAAAGTCACTTTAAACCAGTGTTTCTTAACCATTTGCTCGGAACACCACCAGAACATGTTTTAAGGAGAAAAAGTTAGTGTCGCACATTCACATATAAGACATCCAATAGGTGAAAACGTGTGCTTGAAAATGTATTGATTATACCTTAAATCTGTTCTCTCTGGAGTCTTTTGAGGAGAGGGTTGAGAAATCACAAATTCCATGTTTCAATTAAATTTGCTCAAAAGTCAGAGATGCTTGCCAAAATTACACAAAAATAATGTATATAAAGGGTAATGTGACCTAGTGGCATTCTCTGCAGTAATCAATATTCAGGTGACTTTTAAAAAGGTGGCAATTTTTGGGGAAATTGTGACTTGATGCTTGAAGGAATATTTTCAATTTCAAAATTGAGAGCAAAAAAAGTTTAAAATTCCCCAGTTTCGCAAACTTGTGAGAAAGCTTTGCACATCTCTATCAAGGAGCTCATTTTATTAGCATATAGACTATACTTATAGCCAAATAACAAAAAACAAGATAGGTAACGCTAACTAGACTAAATATGGTATTACAGTATGAATGAATATATGCACATGTAATTAATAAAAAATGATTGAATTAATGATTTCCAATTAACCATCTATAAAAAGGACATTTTGGGACAGAATAATTATACCCCTGAGGAAGGAAGCAGTGCTTCTGAAACGCGTAGGGTGGTCACGCTGACTATACTGCCGAATCCTTGATTTATTTCTCCCCACCCCCCCACCCCCCACGGACTGCTGTGTCGAATCTGCCAATACGGACTGAGAAATTATTGTCATGTTCCAGGCGAATCTGCTGCCGTTGTTCGCGGGCAAGCTGCACACTTTCACCAGTGTATCGAGAGAGGCGATCCGCCCACACACCAGCCGGTGTGTGCAACTCTTCACCAACGGAGGATAACGTGTCCAGCTGCAGCTAGCCACTGAGGAGAGGGGATACTCTCAAATATATCCACTGTCTGCCCTCATCATCCATCTGGTGAGTGGGCATTTCAACCATTGCAGCAGAATATCAGTCTGACCTATCACATTTGTTTTATGTACCATTTTTACTTTTCATATGTCCAATATATGTTGTTTTTTTATTAAATGCTTAATTTATTTAATTTTCACCTGTTGATCACTTCAGCTGTTTGTCTTATGTGTTCTATGTTTTGTTTGTCACGTTATCATACAGTATTATGCTATGCACTGTTCTTATTCTTTTAAAGCACTCAGCACTTCACCTGGAGACACCTCGAGATCTGCACTTGTAACAGGCTCGGCTGTTTATATTCTTTTACATAATAATCTATGTTAGGCGCCTTAGATACATATTCCTTTCCACTTATAGCCAAATGCCTTAATTAGATCACCAATTAAATTGTATAAAAAGAGGCGAGGACTCAGAACAGAACTTGTGTACCACCCAGTTGAACAAAAGGTGCTAAGTAGGAAGAGTTGTGAGAAATGTAGAAAAGAAAATTATTACTGCTTTTTACACAACCCAAGTGAGTGGAGTATGTGATAGAGGACAGGTTATTTGACAGTATCAAATTTAGTGTAACAAAAAACAAGTAGTGCACACCAAAAGAAATGATAGTGTCACATAATTATCAATAAGTGCTTTTAAATAGTATTGTTAATGAGGTGCTATGGTATAGGTTAGGACTCATACTCAGACCCTACTTCACTACACTGAATAAAGCAAAACAAAGTAACAGCATGCAGTACTCAACAATAAATATTTAAAAAAAATCAAATGAAAGCATAAAAATAAATACAAATCAGAAAAAGTGAAATACAAAAAGTTTCATACCAGCCCAGGTCTTTTATAAATGTTTCAGGTGTAAGGGGTTTAAATTTGTTTTTTAATTTAAATGTAATTTCTCTGTTGAGAAGTTTGACATTGGCCAGTACATACTGTAAATTGCAGATCAAGTTATCTGGACACCCTTGTGACTTACAATAATATACTGTATGGCTAAAACCATAGCACTGTTGCGAATAAGCATATTGGAAGATATTGGAAACATTAATAAACAATCATTCACACATAATGCCTCCAGGCATTTTAACAGGTACAACAAGGGGATTCCTCTAGGAAATTAAATTCACAGCAATAGAAAGGTGAATGGAGAGGAGGGGATAGAAATAAGAGGTTGATTCATCGTGAGGCTTTTTCCACACAAAGGTTTGGCAGTACATTAGATTATGTGTCTAGGGGTTCTCAATCTTGACATTGATTTTAGTGTTTTTGTAATGTAGCCTTTCAAACTACATTGTAATAAGTCTGTGTACATATGTTTATCATGCGTGCCGAGTCACCTTTAACATACAAATTGTAATTTTATATAATCAAAACTGTTTTTTTCCAAATTATTTTTTTTGTAATAATTTTTTTAACCACATTTTGAATGACATATTCCATACTATGTAGTAAGACTCACTGTTCCTGGTGCAGTGATTGAAGAAGTAAAAGTCTGCTGGTGTCAGGGTCTGCTTCAGTATGGGACCCCCGTAGCTTTAATACGCAGGTGCCACAGCCACCACCATCATGTGGTTACAGGTGGCAGCAGCACTGGAGACAATAAGATTAGCTACATCTGAAGGTTTGGTTATTAAATAGATATTGTATATACTTTGTGGTTATTTATATCAATTGAATCTATTTTTAGCCTATTATAATAATATATTAATGTGTGATTCTAAGCAACTCGGCACATTTCATTTAAATGCCTTCGGGAAGCGCGCGGGGCCTCTGTAACCACTGCGCCCCCTGCAGAGAATATCCTGCCCCTTGGGGGCGCACCCCCCAGTTTGCACACCCCTGGCTTAGACTATGTACTTTATACATTTGTATTAGTATTAAACTGATTTGTTTTCTAAATAATCACTACAGTTGTTATAAACTAAAGTAGTATTTGTTACACTTGGTTCTAGTGTTATGCATATGGAGATAAGCACATGCATTAGGGAATAGCAGCATCACCCTTGCCCTTTAAGAATACTAATTGCCTTAATATTAGGACTCAACTAGTAAGGTATACAAATGAACAGTGAATGACCAGAATCAATGACTTCTGAAGAAGTCGATTCAGTGAAACACGTTGAGAACTAGCACTGGAAACATTGGGCTTAGTCAAGCGCACCGGAAGTGAAGTCTGCACTCACTGCAAGTGACACAAAAAGCTGTCACGCTGAGCAGATTGAACTTTAGAGGCTGCTGTCCTTGTGTCCCAGGCCGTGATGTTGCCTATCCATGCACTTCATTACTGTACATGCATGTTTTTGTAATATGAAATGTGAGCACTAAATTGTGTATTTTTCTCTTTCTCCGGATATACGATCCTGGAAGGTTTTCTGCTGTGAGGAAGATTACGTATAGGCCACTTACAACGCATACTATTGACCTATTGCATGTGAGTATAAACTTTGGGTTTTTATAATATTCGCCATTGAATCCATAGCTGCATTAATTCTGAACCTCTCCAGTCTTAGTCTGCATTGCCCCAAAGATGGATGCCTGATGAGGTTCTCCAATAGCTGCTCCCCTCTGCACAACACCAGCATGATAAGGGTTAATATCTCGGTTTGCTTACTGCTGTGTTTCATCAGCCCACCCTCTGGAATCTTAATGACCCAGGAGGACAAAGCATTTTGAAACCGTTTTGAATTCAATCTGAACCCCTTCAGTCTACATCTACGTCACCCCACAAGCGCAGCCGAAGGGCAGCTAAAGGGTGCGAGCCGTTTAAAGATGCTCTATTTAAATCTGAAAATCATCAGCCCTTTTATCCTCTGTACCCAATTTTCAAACCTAACTATCCATGAAATGTCTGTGAATTGACGGCATAAACTCTATTCACTTAATGTAACCATGTATTGTTGTCATAACTCTGTGCCCAGGACATACTTGAAAACGCGAGGTAACTCTTAATGCGTTCATTCCTGGTAACACATTTTATAAATAAATAATTGAAGATTTGATAAATAACACTATAAACACAAACTGTTTTTTTTTGAGCTGGAGTTGCGCTTCATTTTTGCTGAAGTTAACTGAGGTGCAAAGATGTCTGTAAGTCAAAACAAGAAGAAACTATTTGGTAGAACTCTGACAAATAAGCAGTATACTGTATGTGCTAAAATAAAAACAATCTCATTAATCACCTCATGTCGTATACTCACATTGCAGCAGCAAACAAATATACACCTTTGACTGAAAATTTAGCCCTGAGAATTCTCAGTTAAACAGTCCATGCCTCTCGTCTCAGTGGTACTGTTCCACATAACAAAGCAATACATCATAACTTATCCTCTCTCGGGCTCGGAACATACTATGAAGCCGTTTCTCTGTGCTGTAAAAAAAGATCAGCTTAATTCAAATAAATGGGACTAAAATCTTGCAATTCTGCCACTTGTATTGCATTTCAAATAGCAGAATATCACATGTCATCTTGAAAACATTTTTACAAATATGTTTTAATGCTTTGTATAGACATTTGTTTTTCTGTGTCAAGATTAAAGAATATCAAAGTATGTAGGATATTGTGTTTGACTTGTGAAAGCACCATATACATTTTCTTTCATAATATTATGGCTGCATCCCTGTGAAACAAATGCAAAATATTAAAGGATTTGTATTGTGTTGAAAATGGGTATATTGAATTGATGTGCTGATGTTACAGAGTCAAGTTAATGAAGCATTGACTGCATACAATGTACTGTATAAGCTACATGCAATTAGTAGCACTCACCTCAGGAAACAATATGGGAAGTTGTTATAGGAGCAGGGAAGGAGTTACTGCTTACAGTGTAAGGGGATATGTCAGAGTTGATCTCTGTGTAATTGCTGCTGTTTTCATCTTACTACTGTATGTATCACTTAAATATATAATTTCAAGGTGGTGTTTGTTAATAAGAAATTCGAAGTGTATAGTATGTTCCATATGCTTTGAATCTGTCTTCCCAGTGCTGGAGAATTAAATGGATGGGCTTAATCTTCTGCATTAATGGGGGTAATAACATCGGCTATATCTTCGTAAGGCGTAAATAATATATAATTCATATTTCCTATGTTCATTTTTGTAAGTCTTAGGGCAGGGTCACATAATTATATACATAAAAGGACACTTATAAGACTACTATACTAATTCTTTCATTTAGTTATTAGTGATGCCAAGGCCTTAGTGTCTTGTGGGACTTTTTTTGCTGACTATTTTAAGACTAAGGTGAATTCCATTTGTCAAGGCATTTGGATTGTACCCTATTCATATTCTACACCTCCACTTCTTAACTCTCCTCGGACATCCTTAGCTCTTTTCCTTCTGTCACAGAGGAGGAAGTGTCGCTGTTGCTCTTCATCTTCTACCACCCTTGACCCAATTCCCTCCCATCTCAAGCCTCTTGTTCCACTCTAATCCCTACACTCATGCATAGTTTCATCTCCTCCCTCAGCTATGGTACCTTGTCCTTGGTTGAGGAATCTTTGTTGAAGGCTGCTAGATCGGATAGGGGTGAACTGCTTCAGATATCGAAAGACAGAAGGGTCAACCGTAGTGTTGTAGTTGCATTGGAGAAAAAAACAGCATATTGAATTGTGGAGGGTATCAAGTTTTCTAAGGTTGGGTTTGGGGTGCCGAGCCGTATACTATGTCCCCATAGTCGATAATTGCCATTAGCAACTGCTTTGCGATATGCTTTCTGACCAGCAGACTTACAAAGGATTTGTTCCTGTAAAGTACACCTAGTTTGGCATAAGTTTTGAATGTCAGGATATCAATGTGCATCCCAAATGTTAAATGGGTGTCAAACCATATGCCCAAGTATTTAAAACTATTAACAGGAGTTAGGGTGGTATTAGTGTTGGTTCTGATCTGGAGCACAGTCATTGGAAGCTTTAAAAATGTTGCTTTGGACCCAAATACCATTGTTACAGTCTTGTCAGTGTTTCTAAACAGTTTGTTTTGGGAAATCAAATTTTCAAGTCTAAAAAAGTCAAATTGAAGTATGTGTTTAAGGTCGGAGAGGCTATGGCTGTGTGCATATAAGATTGTGTCATTTCCATACGTGTGTATTAAGCTCCCTTACAAGCTGTAGGAATATAAGAGATAAGAGGTTTCTTCCCTTATCTTCATAATGTAGCTAAAACCTTCCAATCTTTCCTCCATAACATTGCAAAGATACACCCTTTCCTCTGCCACTCTACTGCTAAAACTCTAACACATCCCCTAATTCTCTCACATCTTGACTATTGCTACCTTCTGCTGTCCGGCCATCCTGCTTCTCACCTGTCTCCCTGCAATCTATCCTAAACGCTGCTGTGGTATCACGTCACTATCTCCTAAATCTGTCTCAGCTGCTCTGCTGCTTAAATCCCTCTCCTGGCTACCTATTAAGTCCCTTGTTACTTTAAAAAGTCTCCTCTCTTTTAAGTGCAAAGGTGGAGATGGTAAGTGCACATAGAAGACAGAGGGTACACAAATAAACAGTCTATTAAAGACACATAGACACACAAAGCACAAAATCCTCCAAAAATGATATTCAATCAGAGGGTGGGAGGGGGGGGGGGGAATTACTATAGAAGCAAAAAATATATATGTACTCACAAGGCCGTGTGTGAGCCTAATTCTGATAGTTGTTATCTTTACACCGTCCTACGAGCCACAGTCACTTTAACGTCAACATCATGGGACATCCACAGTAAGGAGATTATAGGCAGGGAATTAGAAGAATAAACTTTATTCTGAATTGAAAAAAGCAAATGTACACTTACAAATATGTAAACGCTCTGGCACCGACAGCCGTCCGGTGATCCCCTGTAGGAGTGAAGTGCACAAACCGACAGGAGCCTGACGAAGGAAAGTGATTTTCCGAAAACGCGTGGCTTCCTGGTCGGTTGAGTGCTGTGGTCTGTGCGCAGAAGGCTTCTGCAGCCACCCTACACTTTCAAGTTGCGGTCCTGTTGTCGGACGCGACAGTAGGAAGACACTGCGCAGGGGATCACCGGACTGCTGTCGGTGCCAGAGCGTTTACATATTTGTAAGTGTTCATTTGCTTTTTTCAATTCAGAATAAAGTTTATACTCCTAATTCCCTGCCTATAATCTCCTTACTTGGGACTCTGTGGGATGGCCTGTGGTACTGTGGCTGTCCCATGCTGTTGACGTTAAAGTGACTGTGGCTCATAGGACGGTGTAAAGATACCATATATCAGGATTAGGTTCACACACGGCCGTGTGAGTACTGATATATTTTTTGCTTCTATAGTAATTGTGTGCCCCCCCCCCCCCCGACCCTCTGATTGAATATTATTTTGGGAGGATTTTGTGCTTTGTGTGTCTATAATAGACTGTTTATTTGTGTCCCCTCTGTCTTCTATGTGCGCTCACCATCTCCACCTTTGCATCTATCTTTGAGGATCAAGGGATTATCCTCTTCAGGTTTAGCAGCAGATTCAACCAAGGGCTAGTAAAATACTAATATTTTGAATTTTTTTAGACTGTTGTTTTCTATTTTATGCACTTCCCCTTGGTTTATGTGTCTGTATTATTGATTTAGACATTGTCTACTATATTGCTAGGGAGCACCGTACTTATCCTCTCTCTTTTAAGGCTATTCACTCCTCTCACCCTCTTTACATAGCAGCACTATTTTCTCGCTGTACACCTGCTCACCTCTTGCGTTCTGCTCAACGATGTATTCTGTCTATCTCTTTTGTATTTTAAGCCCACTCTCGCCTAAAACCTTTCTCACTTACTGTCCCACACCTCTAGAATGCCTTTCCCCTCAATATACAACATGACAAGCAACATCTCTTTCCAGCTTTAAGCTCTATCTTGAAACACACCTTTTTAAAGAAGCATTTGGGTAGCACTATATATCTCAAATTGTTTACCATTACCCCTTGCATATGCACCTAACAGAGCACCCTCCTACTACCTCTACCTACATCCCAATTAGATTGTAAGCTCTTCAGGGAAGAGACTCATTTTCCAAATGTTTACTTTAATGTCTGAAGTGCTTATTCCAATATGGCTTATCATATGGCTTATGTGTATCATGTGTATTACTGCTGTAAAGCGCTATGTACAGTACGTGGATGGCGCTATACAAATAAAGCTATACATACATACAGACATACAAGACAGTGTACTATACTGTAAATCCTCCAAATGAAAGAAAGTGGCCAAAATTGAAAACAACAAGTTATCAAGCAACAGCAATTAATAACATAAGTCAATAAAATCACTGAAACAGAGAACATAAAATATACTGTAAACAGCTGAAAAGCTGAATAAAGCAAATCAAAACTTGGGAAAGGGTCAAACCTTGATATACTGTAGAACAAACCAGCATTCTGTGAAAACTATACTATAGAATGCTATTGTTGACCTTTGTTCTTGACTGCATTTTTTAGGATGACTGATGTAAAACTTGGCTTGAAAAATGCACTTAATAATGACTCCAGTTCTTCATCTGAGCTATAGACTATGGATTTTGTGACAAGCAAAGGCTTTTGATGTCATCTTCTCTGCATATATTGGGAGATGGATTTGCTATGGTTGATATGCTGCTAAGTACTCTGAAACAGAATTATTTTCATTTAGACACTGATAAAAACACTGCTACTATGAATTGGCTTCCTAAAACTTGTAAATACAATATATAAGGATGGCAAATAGGATCTAGATAATCCAAGGATAAAATAAATAGAAGTAACTATATTAAACCATCTCTTCCTAAGGGGCTTATTCTATATTAGCCAAAGAGGCCGACGGCCTGCTTTCAGATGCAATTCTCCAGTGACTTCAATAGGGAATTCAGTCCTAAAACATCATTATTGACCACTTCGACACATATATAATAAGCCCCTAAAGATTTTCAATAGCTGTAAGCAAAACATGATATGTACTGAAAAACTTTGAATCTATCTTGGTGCAACTATGATGTGAACACCAGTACAATATCTGTTAGAAGAAAATGTTATGGAACAAGAGCCACATTTCTGACTCACCCCCCTCTCTCCTTTGCAGCTTCAGCCTGTCAGATTTTATTCCCAGCTGCATGGAGTCTGCAGACACATACTGTGCCTGTGTGGCTTGCAACAATGTTGCATTCCTTGCCTGCGAGCACGACATCAGTGAGCTGCTACAGCAGTTCCTGAGATCCTCACCAGAATGGGCTAGTCTGCCCCCCCTCCTGTTTGTTCAGACATGGTCTGCCCCTAGACTATTCCTTTACCCACACTGCACCTCACTTCCCTTTTTCCACCCTGGAGACAGTGAGTAAAGAACCCCTTCTCTGTTTATCCCCCTTGGTGAGGCCATCTCTTTTTACCGGTTCTTAACTAATAATCACCACTACACACCATCCACAAGTATCTGTACCCTGCTACCTTTTCCCAATAAAGTGGAGGAAATATTACAGGACTTGGAGTGATTTAAAAGGGAACTGTGTTAATGCTATCGGGAGCCATTCATACCAACGTGACCCTGGCTTCAGAATAGTAAAAAGAGGACCGTGTGCCTTGGGAAATACATACAGAGGAGCTGCTACCCACAGCCTTTATGCTAAAGAAACAAGCAAGCAGCTTACATAGCAAATAAACAGCAGTCTCTCACCACATTGCACAAGCACGTTGCTACACAGAGCCACAAGCCTCTACACAGCAAACTACCACAGCTTTATGCAAAGACAGTGTGCAGCCTTACTTTGCTAATACTACACAAAGGAAGCACCAAGTAGCTAAAACTGCAAACAGTCTGCAGCTTTCACAGACAACCAGTAGCTCAAACTGCACAGCAGCCTTGCAACAAACAGTGCTTCTCTTACAATTCCTAATTGCCTTTTTCTCTGTCTGAGTCCACCCGCTGCTCAGCCCCACAGTGAGGAGCCAACGGACACCTGTAAGTACAGCTACCCCAACGCTGCACGCTGCAGGACACCGCTCGGCATCATCTGAGACAGACGCCCAATCGCTGACAAGGTAAAAGACCGCACGCCACACACACTGGCAAAGGCCTACACACACCTACAGCATGGCAGAACTCAGAGCCTCACCAGACATCACGCAGGAAAGCGATCTCTCAGACACAGAGACCGCTGCGCAGCTGCAACAGGCGCAGGCAGGCGCAAGGCCCAAACGGACAGTCACACTGACACAAAAGGGCCGCGAAAAATATGAGACTGACATTGAAGCGCACCGCGCTAAATTAGAGTTGGCCTGGGAAACAACCGCACTTGGGGTATGCAATGTCGCCGGCGCTGGCAATTCTGTGAAACAGCTCGAGCAGGCAATAACTCAGTTAAAGATAGATCACGCACGCTACCAAAGACTGTCAGAGGCATACGTCACTTACCTGGCCAGGGCTAACACCGGTGAAAGCCTGCAAGAAAGGGACTTACAGCTCAATATTGACTTGACACGTGACAGCCGCGTGCGAACCTCTATCACGGAAGCCGAGAGTAAGAGGAAAGACCTTTTGCTGGAAACCGCATCGCAGCGCTCAAGCACATCCAGGCATTCCTCAAGGTCAGCAAGATCAGCGCAATCTAACGCGTCCAGCGCAAGCACAAACGCTACCAAGGCGTGAGCCGCCGCAGAGGCCGCACGTGCCAGGGCCGAATATAGTCGCAGAGAGGCAGCCGTAAGGGCAGAAAAAGCGCGCATAGAAGAGGAGGAGCAGAATGCCACTGCTACCGCTACCGCTGCAAATGCCGCCGCCGCTGCTACCGCTGCCGCCGCTGCCATTGCCGCCACTGCGCGTAGGAAAGCCGAATTTGATGCGGAACTAGAGGCGCTTAATCAAGAGAAGGAAGCCGCCGCCGCCATAGCCCAAGCTGAAGTCCTAGAAGCAGCCGTGCAACAGGATGGCGGGGAGCAACCCTACAGACGGATTGCCTCAGAGGATCCAGTCCAACGCACTGAAGACTACGTCAGGAGCCTCTTCAGCGTGAACAACATCTCAACACGGATGGAGCGACTCCACAGATACCGAAGACTCGCTAGGACCACGAGGAGAAGACGCTGCTCCATCAATGGCACATGCTGCCTGGGATAGCCACAGCCACAACAGTGATCCACACGCCAGCGCGCACACGGATGCACCACAACAGGCTCGCAATCCAGGTACACCCATGAGGGAGAAAACAGCCCCTCACACTGGCCAGCAGTCATCACGCATCCATGCCAAGGAAGAGGCGACCGCACGGACCCTCCCAGCAACTACTTCAGAACGGGACAAACGCGCCGATGTCTCAGGTCTGACAGACATAGCCAAGTACATGATCCGGCGCGACTTGGTGCACGCAGGACTCATCAGCTTCGACGACCGCCCTGAGAACTACCGGACGCGGAAGTTCACGTTCAAAGACGCAATCGACAGCTTGGACTTCTCAGCAAGGGAAGAGCTCAACCTGTTAGTCAAGTTCCTGGGGAACGTATCCAGGGAGCAAGCGCAGAGACTTCGGACGGCAAACGCGCATCAACCCCAAGTAGGTCTTGACCTAGTGTGGGAAAGGCTAGAAGAGTCATATGGCAGCCCCGAAGCAGTCGAGGATTCACTCTTCAAAAGAATCGAGAGCTTCCCCAAGATCACGAATAAAGACTACTCGAAGTTACGAGATCTTGGAGACCTGCTGCAAGAACTGGAGTTCGCAAGGAAAGACCATTCCTTAATAGGTCTCAACGCCCTAGATTCAGCTCGTGGAGTGAGACCCATCCTGGATAAGCTACCCTTCAACCTCCAAGAAAGGTGGCTTTCACAAGGTTCCAAATACAAAAGGGAGAAGCAGGTTGTCTTCCCCCCATTCTCATTCTTCGTGAGCTTCATCCGCGAAGCGGCAAGGTCAAGAAACGACCCCAGCTTCATCTTAGGGGCGCAAACCACATCCAGCGCCAGCCACCCGAGGAACGAAAGGTCAACAGCAAGGTACAAGGACTCCAGAACAACCATCTCGGTCCACAGGACGGACGTGCCCCCTACGACCCACGCGAGTCCCAGCCAGACGGCCGACAGGGACAAAAAACCAAGGGACCTTAACAAAGAATGCCCTATCCACAAAAGGCCGCATCCACTTAACAAGTGCTTCGGATTCAGGATGAAACCCATAGAGGAGCGAAAGAACCTACTCAGGGAATGGGGAGCCTGTTTCAAATGTTGTTGTGCTTCCACAACTCATTTATTCAAGGACTGCAAAGAAGCTATGAAATGCACAGAGTGCGATAGCGACAGGCACATAGCCGCTCTACACCCGGAAGCTATGAAGCCCAAAGCAAGCAAAGCCCCTAACCCTCCGACAAAGCAGGGCGGGGAGGAAGAAGTGGGAGACACCCCCCCCCCGACGTCAGTAGCATCCAAATGCACAGAAGTATGCGGAGAAGGAAACGACGGTAGATCTTGCTCTAAAATATGTCTGGTAGCAGTGCACCCAGAGGGACAACCCCAAAGAGCCAAACGGATGTATGCAATCATCGACGACCAGAGCAACCGATCGCTGGTCAGGTCAGAATTCTTCGATATGTTCGACATACAAGACAGTACTTCTCCTTACACTCTCAGAACGTGCGCAGGGCGAATGGAGACTACAGGGAGAAGAGTGAATGGCTACACCATATGCTCAATAGACGGCAAAGTGAGCATGCCCCTTCCCACACTCATCGAGTGCAATCACATGGCAGAAGATAGGACTGAGATCCCCACGCCAGACGTGGCGCGACACCATCCCCATCTAAAAACCATTGCCGATCATATCCCACCACTAGACGAAGATGCCCAGATCCTGCTGCTACTTGGCAGAGACATCATGAGAGCACACAAGATCCGCGAACAGCGAAATGGGGACCACAACGGCCCAAGCGCTCAAAGGCTCGATCTAGGATGGGTGGTAGTTGGAGAAGTATGCATAGACAGGATACGAGGACCCGACAACGTAGGCGCCCTACGGACGAACTTGTTGGAGAACGGTCGTATATCCCACTTCAAACCGTGTCCGAACCACTTTCAGGTCCACGAGAAGCCCGAGACCAAAAGGAACTATGGAGACGCGCCTGTGGCAAGAAAATACCCCAACAACCTAGGGAGTACAGTGTTCCAGACCACAAAGGACGACGACAAACAGGCGCCATCAATGGAAGACAAAGAATTCTTGAGGTTGATGGATAAGGAGCTCTTCAAGGACGAATTGGGCAGTTGGGTGGCCCCACTACCTTTCCGCTCGCCAAGAAGACGCCTCCCAAACAACAGAGACCATGCTATGTCTAGGCTCGCTTCGCTCCGCCGTAACCTACAAAGGAAACCGGAGACCAAGGAACACTTTGTGGCCTTCATGCAAAAAATCTTCCACAGTGGCCATGCAGAGTCGGCGCCCCCACTGAAAGAAGGCGAAGAATGCTGGTACCTCCCGTCATTTGGCGTCTACCACCCCCAGAAACCTGGCCAAATCCGAGTGGTATTCGACTCCAGCGCTCAGCATCAGGGAGTCTCCCTAAACGATGTTCTCCTCACCGGGCCGGATCTGACAAACAGTCTTCTGGGAGTGCTGATCCGCTTCCGCAAGGAACCTATCGCCGTAACCGCAGACATTCAACAGATGTTCCACTGCTTCCTTGTGCGAGAAGACAACCGTAACTACCTAAGATTCCTGTGGTACCAAGATGACGACATAGAAAAGGAAATCACGGAGTACCGCATGAAAGTACATGTCTTCGGGAACAGCCCATCACCTGCAGTGGCAGCCTACGGCCTCAGAAGAACGGCCCAAGACGAAGAAACAGAGTTCGGGAAAGACGCCAGGAGCTTCGTCGAAAGAGACTTCTACTGCACCGACACACTTTATTCGAGCAAATACCCAGTATGTACCTGGCAGATACCTGGAATGCGCCGCTCCTCACCTCTGACAAGCCCCGTTGCGTTTGCCTTCCCAGCCCGGGTTCATGCCTGGCTGATGGGCGGCTGATCTGTTAAATAATAATGATTAGGATTTAATAGGCTGCAATGCTTCGCGTGTCTACCAGATGGCATAAATTCATGAATTGTAATGCAGTATATATATATATACTGTGCAGTATTGCAGCCAGCAGGAATAAAATGCTTCAATCCCTGCCTGGAAAATAACCCAATGCACTCGGGCAGAAAACAGTCACAAACCTCAATACACCCGGGTATACCCGAATTCGTGGGACTAGCCGAGCTCGAATAAAGTGTGTCGCCAGTGTATGTGGACGACGGATTAAAATCAGTTCCCACCGAAGAAGAAGCCGTAGATCTACTCAAGAGGACACAAAAGATGTTAGCAAAGGCCAACCTAAGGTTGCACAAAATAGCTTCCAACAGTGCCACAGTGATGAAGGCGTTCCACGCAGATGATCAAGCACCAGATCTCAAGAATTTGGATCTGGGGACCGACACGCCTCCCATACAGCGGAGCCTGGGGATAAGCTGGAATCTTAAAGCATACACCTTTACGTTCCAGGTAGCCTTCGAAGAAAAACCATTCACACGTCGCGGAGTCCTGTCCACCGTTAACAGTCTCTACGACCCGCTAGGATTCGTGGCTCCTGTCACTATACAAGGGAAGTCTCTCCTCAGAGAAATGTCCTTCGAAAAACAGGAATGGGACACCCCACTACCTCCAAAAAAAGGGAAAGAGTGGGAAACGTGGAAACACTCCTTGAAGGCCCTCGAGCAACTTCAAATCCCACGCCCCTATTCACCTATATCTCTCACCGCCGCACACAGCAAAGAGCTTTGCATGTTCTCAGATGCCTCCACCAAAGCTATAGCAGCGTTGGCCTACCTAAAAACCACGGATGTGGATGGAAGTTGCCACATCAGGTTCATCCTTGGCAAAGCTAAGCTGGCGCCACAACCCGACCATACTATACCCAGACTAGAGCTGTGTGGTGCAGTGTTAGCAGTAGAACTGGCGGAGCTTATCAAGAATGAGATGGACAGCAAACCAGATGCCGTCAAACTCTACACAGATAGCAAGGTGGTGCTGGGATACATATACAACAAGAAGAGGAGATTCTACGTATACGTAGCTAACCGTGTAGAAAGAATCAGGAAATCAACTCAACCAGAACAATGGCACCACGTGCCCACAGATCAAAATCCCGCAGATCATGCCACCAGATCAGTACCTGCATCTCAACTGCAGAATACGTCGTGGCTCACAGGACCAACGTTTCTTGCGCAGCCTGCGGAAATGCTACCAACCCCAGTTGGCGATTTTGAACTCGTGGATCCCGAAAAGGATACGGAGATAAGGCCCCCACAAGTATCCGTGGTACTCACCAATGTATCGCACAAAAACGCATTCGGATCACACCAATTCCAACGCTTCTCAAGATGGACGGCCCTTCTGCGAGCAGTAGCCCATCTCGGGCATATAGCCTCCACCTTCCGCCAGACACCAGATGGTAAAACTACCGGCTGTCACGGCTGGCACATCTGCAAAGAGCTGCGCACCGTAGAGGAAATTACAAAGGCTAAGGAAACTGTTCTCGGTCATGTTCAAAGAGAAACGTATGCGGAAGAGATCAATTGCATTCGCGGAAAGAAGAGTGTTCACAAAAACAGTCCACTTTGGAAGTTGAATCCCTTCATCGACAACGACGGCCTCATGAGAGTAGGAGGCCGCCTCAATAAGTCCCAACTGGGCAGGGAGGAAAGCAACCCTCTCATCATCCCTGGCCGGCATCACATCGCCACTTTGTTGGTGCTCCACTACCACGAACAAGTCATGCATCAGGGACGACACTTCACCGAAGGCGCTATTAGGGCGGCGGGCATTTGGGTCGTTGGCATGAAAAGGTGCGTGGCCAGTAATCTCCACAAATGTGTTAGGTGCCGAATGCTGAGAGGCAAAAGCCAAGACCAAAGGATGGCGGATCTACCTATCGACAGACTTAATACAGAACCCCCTTTTACCTATGTAGGACTCGATGTATTTGGGCCCTGGATGATCATCTCACGTAGAACTAGAGGCGGGCTAGCAAACAGCAAACGATGGGCGGTACTCTTCACCTGCATGAGAACACGAGCTATACACATCGAGGTTATAGAATCTATGGATGCTTCAAGCTTCATAAATGCCCTCAGAAGGTTCTTTGCCGTCAGAGGACCAGTTAAACAAATACGCTCCGATTGTGGTACCAATTTCGTTGGAGCATGCAAGGAATTACAAATAAACACTAAGGACAATAGAGACAATAGTATCCAAAGATACCTGCGCGACCAAGAGTGCACGTGGACATTCAACCCTCCTCACTCTTCTCACATGGGCGGAGCATAGGAACGTATGATCGGAGTGGTTCGGCGTATCTTGGATTCTATAATGCTAAAAACCGACCTGACTCGACTCACTCACGAAGTGCTAACCACATTCATGGCCGAAATATCAGCAATAGTCAATTCTAGGCCCTTGATCCCGGTGTCAACAGATCCAGAATCGCCAAGTATTTTGACACCAGCAATGCTGTTAACCCAGAAAGTAGGGAACATCTCCACCCCAGTCGAAAACTTCCATTCTAAGGATATGTACAAACGAGAGTGGAGACAGGTGCAGTACTTGGCCAACACATTTTGGGACCGCTGGAGACGCGAGTATCTGGTGACACTTCAAGAACGCCACAAATGGCAAACAGTAAAACCAGATATCCAAGTGGGTGATGTGGTCTTGTTGAAAGATAAACAGGTGGCAAGAAATGAATGGCCCATGGGACTTATAATCAGAACTATCCCAAGCGAAGACGAAAAGGTTCGCAAAGTGGAAGTACGAGTGGCCCAGAATGGGATCGTTAAAACCTTCCTAAGACCCATTACAGAGACTATCCTTCTAATGCCCAAATCGGACTGTGATGGGAAAAAACTGGTTACCAGTGCCGTGGACTTTTAAGAGACATTGTGGTGCATCAAGCTAACCAAGAGCTACGCACCCACCTGGCTTCCCTTACTGGAAAGCCTGGCCAAAGGACTTTGATGCCAGTGGTACCGGCCGGTATCACGTTGCTATGGAAATATGGACGTTTGCAGTATATCGTTATGTTGTATGTATTGCACATATGTTCCACATAGCTTGTTATATAGTGGTATCTACAGATACCAGACGGGGAGTGTTATGGAACAAGAGCCACATTTCTGACTCACCCCCCTCTCTCCTTTGCAGTTTCTGCCTGTCAGATTTTATTCCCAGCTGCATGGAGTCTGCAGACACATACTGTGCCTGTGTGGCTTGCAACAATGTTGCATTCCTTGCCTGCGAGCACGACATCAGTGAGCTGCTACAGCAGTTCCTGAGATCCTCACCAGAATGGGCTAGTCTGCCCCCCCTCCTGTTTGTTCAGACATGGTCTGCCCCTAGACTATTCCTTTACCCACACTGCACCTCACTTCCCTTTTTCCACCCTGGAGACAGTGAGTAAAGACCCCCTTCTCTGTTTATCCCCCTTGGTGAGGCCATCTCTTTTTACCGGTTCTTAACTAATAATCACCACTACACACCATCCACAAGTATCTGTACCCTGCTACCTTTTCCCAATAAAGTGGAGGAAATATTACAGGACTTGGAGTGATTTAAAAGGGAAATGTGTTAATGCTATCGGGAGCCATTCATACCAACGTGACCCTGGCTTCAGAATAGAAAATCTTATTTATTTGTGAACAAACTGCATGTAGCCTATGTTTTCATAAGCAATTCAGGATTACAGTGCTGCTGATGATAATGCTTTAATATGGTGGCAGATAAACCAAGTGAATCTTTGGCATAATTGGGGAAGAATTCATATTTTAAATCTGAATCACAATCTACTCAGAGTTACAGTATCTCTTTAAGAAACAAAAGCTTCCAATTATACTTGCAAGCATTTCCCAAACTGTATATATACAGATACTGTATGTGTAAAGGAAATGTGTATATGCACTGGATGCTAGTCGAAAGATCCCTTCTCCATAATGGCTATTAATAATGATAATGAGATAAAGGGTTGAATACATCAGACTCTGTTAAAGTGGAGTTAATATCGCACCCACTAAAAAAATAAATTTTAAGTTCGCATACATCAAAATTGCAGTAATAATTTAGTGGTGTGATATTCGGCCAAAGAAACCCACCGTTAATAAATAATGACCCACACTGCGATCATATTTCTATCATACTGTAGGCTTCTGTAATAGGCCTAACCACTTTCCCCAGGGCAACCATCCCCTAACCCCACCCCCAACCGCACAGCAAACATAAACCCCACCGCCAAATTTAGAGTAATGCCCAAAGGTGGCTAATAATGGTTTTGGGCATTAAGCATTTTAAAATACACATGTATAAAAAATTATAATATTGACATGAAAAATAAATTTTAGACATAAAACCATTGATTGCCATTTTAGATAACTAGGCCCTCTCAATGGGCACAATGGCCACATTGGCAATAGATGGTCAGCTATTACACAAAAAAAAGACATTAACAATATTAAAATACAAGAAATGCCTATCTCTCTCCAATAGTATCTCAGGGAACATAAACTCCCATGGTGCATACGGAATAAGGTATACAAGAATAGAAAAATATAGTCAGGGTAAAGGTCCTGGCTAAGAAAGAAACCCACAATTGCACTCTATGGGGGCAACAATAGGTAGGACAAAATATAGTCCCAGGCGTGTAACCTAAAAGATGCCAAACGACATAAAACAAAAAAGTTTTATTAAAGCATAATAAGAGGGATATAATAGGGGAAGTGTACGGTATATATACACGAGTATGTTTAAAAATGGAATGGGTGGTGGTGACACGGTGTTAAAGAGGGTGTAAGGCTCCTCTTAAGCCCACAATGGGTACCTTGTACTCAGGGGAGAATTAGTCCCTGAATGTAGATAGTAGGTGGAATATATCCAAAAACCTATACCAGGTTCCTCAAGATACGCTCCTGCTGGCTAAACTGTAGAGACACTGGTTTCCCTAGTTCCCACAGTCAGCAGTATGTATAGCTTTTACACAATAACCAATTGTAGATAAAGTGTAACATATCACATAAAATGCCATTTTAACCCTAATACATGAGCCCTACGTCCAGATGTCAGCCGACAATAAGCACTTTGCAACAATGTGTGAAGACCTAGACAGCGTGTTAGGCCACATTGTAGGGAAAATACAGCATAAAGACAGCTTGGCCAGTGTATACATACAACACTTAAGCACTGAAAATAGCCTGTTCCCTAGGCTCTACTATACTGCTCTGTCCCGTCATATATTTTAGCGGGATTCAAGAAAATGAGTCATAGATGTGTAACATGTAATAAGCTTGTGTAGCCTTGCCAGCCTTACTAAAGGGTAATTGCATATGGTGAGGAAAAAAAGGTATATAGACACCAGTGCTATACAACCAGTTTTCCGGGAATGTGTCCAGGCACTTGGTTCGCAGGAGCTCCTAACACAGCGGGTCGCCACCACCGACGTCAGTGCGATTACGTCATCTAAAACCATTTACCATAACAAACTACTGTATGATAGTGCACGTATGTCCATACTGTATAGTGAATCTTTGAAAAATGTTGACTCTCCAATGCACATAAAGGTATGTGTCCTTGTGTATAAATAACTGAATAAGTATTCAAACACTTCTTTGGAGACTGATTTACGAAAATCTTACTCATGAATCTAAGTGTTATATAAGAAAAGAAGCCTGTTTCTCAGATTCACCATATGGATAGATACTATATTCTATTAATAAAAATGAATGGATAAGTGAGTACAGTGCACAACAGTGGAGAAAACAATTCATTTTGTAAATAATAATGCATTTGGATAAATGGATATAAATAAAGCAGGCAGTATGTTTCCCCAACAAACCTCAACTAGAGAAAATGTTTCAATTCCCAGTGTAGATTATTTCCTATTGATGTAATGCATCCATGGTAAATATCCAGAACATCTCTATTTTATTGAGCATGTTCAATCGGTCACCCCCACGAATGGGGACATGAACATGCTCAATGCCTAAGAAAGTGAAGTTCCAGATACCCCCCATTTTGCAGTTAGTAAAGTTTCTACACTGGGTGTAAAATATCTGCTTTCTTAACGAAACAGACGTGTTCCTTGATCCTTGTTTTCAAGGATCTAATGGTGCGTCTGATGTAGCATTTACCACAGCCACATTTTAAGATGTACACAACATGGCTGGTGTTGCAATTTATAAATGTTTGGATTCTTTTCAGTTTTTTTTTAGGCTTTAAACAGTTAATTGTCTTGATGGGGGTATGGCATATTGGCACATGATACAATGTCCACATGTAAAAAATCTATTTGGAATATTTCTATTATAACCCCTGTCCTGAAATCTAGCAATTAGATCTTCAGATGGATCTCTAAGTTCTCTTGTGTGGAGCATAACCTTTTTAACCTCAAAAGTTGTCCTTTAGGAATGCCACTTTTTATGTTTTATGGTTTGGCATTGGCCCTTAATTGAGTGTTGCAGTGGCAGCCCCTGCTGATGACGAGAATTACATTTATTCCGGCAGGGGTAAATAACAATTTAACTTTTTAGGGTGTTTATTGATCGGCAATATGCTTATCTACTGTAAGTCCCCGTTGAGGGCTTAGGTATGCACAGTGCCAAACAATACACATTTGCCTAATAGGACTACTGTCCATTACAGTGGGGGGGAGGGTGGCCTCTTGATGGGGGTAGAGTTGTGGGTGAATGAGGGGGGGGGGGGCAGGAGGAATTAACCCTTTCTTAACCTTAGCAATTAGCCACTAAAGGGGTTAAGGGGGTGTATTTTAGTGTTGTTAATGAATTTTTGTTATTGCTTGTTACCATTTATTGCCAATGTGGATATATATTGCCCCCCCATTGAGAGGGCCTAGGTTTCCACAGGGATAATCAATGGTTTCATGTGTAAAATGTATTTTGAAGGTTTTTTCATTTTTATATATATATTTTGTAATGCCCCAATCCACTACTTTATTCGCCAGATTTTGTGAATCGGGACTTTGGGCAATAGTCTAGAGGGGGAGCGGGGGTACAGGGGGAGGATGATAGGCCTAGTTGCTATGGGGTGAGTGGTTAGGCGTGGCAATAGGGTTTAACCCTTTAATTACCTTAGTGGTTAGCCACTAAGGTAATGAAGGGGGATTAATAATGTATTTTAATATTGTTAATGTATTTTTTTGTATAATAGCTGACCATTTATTGCCAATGTGGCCATCTGGGCTCTGCATTGAGAGGTCCTAGTTATCCACAGAAACAACCAATGGTTTTATGTATAAATAGTTTTTTAATGTAGAATTATTTTTTAAACATGTATTTTCTATGCTTACTGACCAAAAACACTTTTTGCCACATTTGACTAATGGGGATATTGGGCATTAGTCTAGAGGGGGGATTTGTTGGTTGGGGGGGTAAGAGGTAAGTGGCCAATGGAAGGAGGGTTATGCCTCCGGAGGGGGGGGAGTGTTGCGGGATATGTTAAGCCCATCATTAACTTATTGGTTGGTAAAGCATTGCATGGCACTGCTTTACTAGCTAGTAAGGTGGGCAACGGTGGTATGTAGTGTAATTGTATGCTTAATATTAACCGCTTAGTAGCCCTTTGTGGTCAGCTAGTCATGGAAACCCATGACTAGTTTACCTTTGGGCTACTAAAGAGTTAATATATACTGTGATGTATTGTAATAATGATGTTGTCATCTATTTCAGGTTGGTTTAGCTTATGTTGCCTATGTATATAATGGTGAGTATATTGGCTATTACATACATAGGACAAATAGTGCAGATGCCAGCATGGAGTAGGTGATAAATTATTTGTGGTATTTCTGCCGATCATCCTATTCCAATAAATATCGGAACTGGATGTATGGCAGTATTTAAACTAAAATGGCGGTATTATTCTTGTTTTTTCTCGGATCTGATAAAAAAAAGTGCTTTATTTTTGGCTGTGCGATGTTGATAATGATAAATTAATGCCTAATTTGGGGCTTTTGTTGTTTCTCAAATAAAAAGCACTGACTTTGGATTATGGATAACATGTATATATATATATATATATATATATATATATATATATATATATATATATATATATATATATACAGATAAAAAAAAAAATATATATATATATATATATATATATATGTACAGATAAAATGTGTTTTTTTACAGAAATGGAAAATACTGCAATATTTTCTACTGTGATTTTCCATCCTCTGTAGTGTTATTGTCACTTTACACAGAAACCCCACTAAATAACAGGGGATTGGTTGCATTCTTCATTTTTCAACATTTGCTTGAATTTACCTTTCTTTTTCGTGCTGAGCATCTGGTGTTCATAAAAGTGCTCACTCCCCAAAGAAAAGGGAATCTGATTTTTTCTTCTTCTTATGGTTAGAAACATGGGGGATAAGAGAGATTCAGCATATCTTTCTGCTTAGTGAAACCCTTTGTGTTAGAAAATGGTTTTCACATAAAAGAAGATTCTTAGCCAGGGTTTCCTACAGTATGGTTTGCTTGAATTTAATTCTATGTTGCCTGTTGTGCACGTAATGCACATGAAAGTGCTTGCTATCAAAGAAAAATAAATCAGATTTTTTTTTTTTTGCTTAACAATCACAACAGTAAATCAGTTTTTGTAACCCAGACAGAACCTGGGTTATGGGAGGCTCTACTTATCTTTCTCAGAAAAACCATGTGTTAGAATTAAATGCAGAGCCTCTCATCATCCTGATGTTAGGTTCAGAACCTGGGCTGAACGTGAAGCATAATAAATAGAGATGCCATCTTCATTACAGCAAAGCATTCACCAGGTACTTTATGCCATTTTATATTTACAGTGTCACTAGCTTTGTTTATACCTTTTACTGGACTATGTCCCACGTATTCTGTTGCCTTATAACGCAGAAATCCCGCCCCCAATTTTAACTAACCGTTCTTTTCATAGAACCGGAATCCTCAGGACATGAACCATGCTATTTTTAGCTCTGTGGATCACCTGTTAATGAGATATAGGCTGCTTTAGCTGTTGTTAATCTTCCTGTAATCTCAAAGATGGACAACAGGCTGCAATAGAAAGCTGCAATGTCATCCCCTAATGACACGAGGCAGATTTAGAGATCATTTTAATTTCCCAAATGGTTAAAAAAAAAAAAAACACTGGCAACTAAAAAGGGGTTAATTTCTTCAAAACCAGGAATTTTAAAGACAAAATAAAAAAATATATATAAGAAAAAAAAGGCAAAACAAACAAAAAATGAATAGGGTTGTCACGGGAGACCAGTGCTTTTAACACAAAAATACCCGAATCCGTAATTTATTTACACGAGAAACACACACAGCTTGATATACAAAATAACACAAATAATCACTTAATGGGATGAGGCAAAACAAAATAAAATGTCCACGGAATGAACTTCACGAAAATAAAGTCTCTAGGCACCAATTCTCAGGAGCGGGGTTGATGCGCAATTAGAGCCGTGCAACAGACTTTGGCTAGAGGCGCTGCATGCGACCTCTGTTTCTCCGGCGAAAGTAAACTTTTCCTTCTGTCCTTGCAGCATTCGTTTGCAGATCCTTAGATCTAACGAGCTCCTGAAGCGGGGTACAAACCTTAGTTACGATGGAATAGTCTTTGTTCCGCACAATGTTTCTTAGATGAATCTTAGGTGAATCTACCTTCCCTACTGACTGCAGAGACTTTTAAAACCATTCAAAGCCTATCTGTACTGTGTGCAGCAAATATCGGCGTGGGAACCAAATCTTCACCCTATGGCAGAGTTGCCCACAGTTCCTGCAGCCAGACAAGGGGCTTCACAGTATGCCAAAGGTCATGCGCTAACATCACACCTGAGCCGCTTAACATACCTGGCCAAGCCCCCTTTCCGGTGGCAGAATGTCTTCCTCTGCCCCGGACATCTGGCAGGGAAACCTGTTTACATTTACTTCCCTCTACTTCCCACTTTAGAGTGTTGGTACCTTTTTAAGTCCGGACTTTGCTAGACATTCTGGAGTCATCTCAGAGTGATGTATTGGAAGTCCTGACTTAAGTTTATGCATGACTCGCTGGCCGGAATGGCTAGCCATATCTCTGGGAATCACTGTACTTGTGAACCCAGTGTTTCCGCTGCTCCGCCTTCTTGAATGTAAATGCCCTTGCTCTCTTTAATTTTAACACACCAAAAGAGGGGGACTTTCATTCACTACTTTTTGTTAAGTTAATAACACATAAAACATAACTGCTTTACTGTTGGGACCCCAGCAGCATTCATACCAAATTTCATTGCGCTGGCACACTCCTAACCTAAGTTAGCTCCCTCTGTCTGCGCTGTGTGGAAAAGTTGCTGGCGTTTTTAAAACCCTTTTTTCACTTTGCTGTTTGGCAGTGAAACAGTGTTGCGATACTCGGAACGAATTCATAATTGCGACCACACTTATACAATGTAGTTGAGTATAATGATGTGGTTATTGTGGTTGCAACACTCTGAACTAATACATAACCGTGACCACACTCATACAATGTAGCTTACAGTGGCGGCCGCCTTTAGCCTCGTGCGGCCATTTCAGCGCGATTCTGAAAACCGTGGCAGATGCAATGTTTGATGCGGCATGTTCCGGTATTTAAAGCCGCGGCAGCGTGCATTGTATTAGCGCTGTCTCGGCATGAATGTGGCATGAACGCGGTGAAGTGCGTGGCATTCAAAAAAAATACCCAAACAAAATCGGAGATGTTGGAGAATTAAAGGGGCCGTGACAGTAGTATAATGCTTGTGGTCCCCTTATTCCTAGCAGGACACACACAATTCTAATGCATTTACAGGCTTGCAGCCAGCTGTGGACTGCAGAGCTGACACTTCACATTTACAATATGATTCAGGGGCACACAGCCCGGCCTAATATCTTTATTTACTGGCCTGGGTACCCCCTCACCATCAGAAAGGTGAAATGCTGCTTTAACAATGTGTTTCACCTTAGCTAAGACAGCACACTATCAGCTACTTTTTTACAGAAACAACTTTACTCTACTGGTGGTTCCCATGGCTCAGCTTCCATGCAACCCCTTCCATAATCCCCTTAATTTCTGAAGTATATTTCTATAATATATACAGATACCCAACAAGCTCTGAGAAACCCCTACCATTACCACATTATATATATATATACAGTGTTCGACAAACCTATACATTTGCTCGCCCAGGGCGAGTGGATTTAACCCCCAGGTGAGTAAATATTGGCCCAAGCAGCACACGTTTGGAACGAGGTGGCGAGTAGATTTTTTTGTGTGGCGAGTAGATTTTTGGTGATTTGTCAACCACTGTATATATATATATATATGTAAAAAACAAAGAATAGACTGCGCTCCTCAGGTGTAAACTCAGACTGATTACCAATTGATTGTATTAAGTGGATATAGCAAAGGTGAATGGCAAGGGTGAATGCAACAATAATATGGATGATTGACTCACACTAATAAAAATACATGCAATATGTTATAATAAAATGCTGAGTGCCAATGTTTAAAAAGCTGCTGTGAACACAAATATATGCCAGTGAACAATACAAATATAAAAAAATAGCATGTGTTGGTGGTTATGACTACTGCACTAATGAATCCCTCCTGGATGATACTAAATAATGATGAATGGAAAAATACGAAAAAAATGACACTAAGTGTGTCAAAAATAAAAATAAAAATAAAAATGAAAAAATATGAAAAATATAAAAATATATCAACCAAACCAAGGGTCCATGCTAGGATCTGGCTGCTCTCATCAAGGACCAACGAACTCCCAGAAATCTGTGAACAACAAGAAAAGAAAGCGCCCGATCCTAGTGCAGCATGAAAAAATACAATTTAATAAAAATGAATAAAACCAACAAATGCGAACTCACAAACACAAGATAAATAAAAGCATATAATGAGTATACTCATTCGCCAACCGCCCACGATGTGCCTTGGATGGCGCGCCCTCTCTCTGTCTAGGTTTTCTCAGCTCTTCTGAACCGACATCCAGCAGGGGATACAGGAAACAGCTCACCACAATGTGACCCGGAAGTCCTCCACAATGTTAGTGTATTCCGGATGTGAGGTCTGCAGTCCGTGACCCCGCGATGCAGGGGCTGATCAGAGAAGTCTCTCTGCACTCCCAAAGGCAGTCCGTAATGAGGTGGGCAGTGAGGATAGAGTAGAATTGTGTATCACAGTGTGACAGCAGCTGAAAAACGCTCTTCCCTACGCGTTTCTTCACATAAAGTGATTTCATCAGGGGATGAAATCACTTTATGTGAAGAAACGCGTAGGGAAGAGCGTTTTTCAGCTGCTGTCACACTGTGATACACAATTCTACTCTATCCTCACTGCCCACCTCATTACGGACTGCCTTTGGGAGTGCAGAGAGACTTCTCTGATCAGCCCCTGCATCGCGGGGTCACGGACTGCAGACCTCACATCCGGAATACACTAACATTGTGGAGGACTTCCGGGTCACATTGTGGTGAGCTGTTTCCTGTATCCCCTGCTGGATGTCGGTTCAGAAGAGCTGAGAAAACCTAGACAGAGAGAGGGCGCGCCATCCAAGGCACATCGTGGGCGGTTGGCGAATGAGTATACTCATTATATGCTTTTATTTATCTTGTGTTTGTGAGTTCGCATTTGTTGGTTTTATTCATGTTTATTAAATTGTATTTTTTCATGCTGCACTAGGATCGGGCGCTTTCTTTTCTTGTTGTTCATATATATATATGTATATATATATATATATAATATATATATATATATATATATATATATATATATATATATATATATGTATATATAGTTAACCAGCCCCACACTGATGAGACCCATTAAGGTCGAAACAGGTGTCTGTGGGTGGTTTTCTGGGTATGCACCTTAACCCTGGCTGTGCTCAAAGCTGTGACCATGCAGCAAGCTTAAGCCTATAGGGAACCATGTTAAAAATGGTTTTAGAAGCAAAAAGTGGCACTGAGTGCTCATTTGCATGTCATTTCCCAGAATCCCTTGCTGCAGTGGAAGTGCTGTATGTTGGGTGATAATGGTGAAAGGTGGGGTTGCAGATCTGCCTAAGACATGCAGAGTAGCATACAGTTGTATTTGCATATATATATATATATATATATATATATATATATATATATATATATATATATATATAAAAACAAAAAATGTGGCGCCAAAAAGAATACTCTATTGCTATGTATATTAATAAACTGTAGTGCTAATATCTAATATACGAAAAAGTGTGTAAGATTTCTAAATGTGTTAAAAATCAAGATAAACATATATGAATAAACTATTATATACTAAGCATAATATACAAATAATCTTAAAACAACACCATGGAATATTACATTAATGTGGGTGAAAAATAAAAATAAAAAGTGTGCAAAAAGTGCTGAAAAAGTGAAAAAATGAAAAAATGAAAAATAAGTGTAAAGTTATAATATAAAATCCAACCAGTCCTTCAATAATATCACCGCCAACCGGATAAGGACGCCGTTATACCGTCTGTATGCTGTTCCAATTCAGCTCTCCACTCCGAATGGCCGCTGTAATCTTCCCGCGCTTGGTATGGCCTCGTGCGCGTGCGCAGCGTCTTCATGACGTAATCGCGCTTCCCTGACGCGTTTCGTCACCAATCGGCGACTTTCTCAAAGGGCTGATGAATCATGGGTAAAAGTCCTACCCTTTTATACAGCCAGTACAGTGATTAATGATTAATCGTAAGGTGATGTTTTAACCCTTAATGTGCTAATAGGGTGCTGCTCAATTGAATAGATACTACCAATGTCTGACAGCAAAAGAGGCAAATTAGGAACCATAATATATGGAGATAAACACTTAATGTGGGAGGATCTAAATCACTTAATTCATATACAAAACACATAAAATTACATAGTTAAAACTACATTACACTCTAAGAATAAAAATGGATGTAATTCATATGTTGGGATGAGTTAACTGACAGACAAAATACATCTAGCTCTAATAAAAATACCCTTATTGGTCAAATAATTACTACATATAAAAAATGAAATAATAATATATTCCTTATATGAAACATATGAGTTAAAATTAAACATTGAAAATATTTTCAGTGAAAGGAAGGGGAAGGGATCGGGATTGGGAAGGTGAGTGGTGAGGGGATGTAAGTCAACAGCCCTCTCCTTGGTCCTCCCTTTCCCCCACTCCTACATCTCCAATAGTTTTCCCTGGTATATTCCCTCCCAATTCACCGAAGTCCATCACATCCCCTCACCACTCACCTTCCCAATCCCGATCCTTTCCCCTTCCTTTCACTGAAAATATTTTTCCCATCACGTCATTCCCCATTCCCGGCCCTTAGAGAAATCACTGAGTGCACATTTAATTATAAAACATTTATTACAAATTTAAATCACATTTAGATATTATTATTAACATAGTAATTATTAAGAATTATACACATATATATAAGTATAGAGGATATTTCCCAGGAATAATATAATGAAATATAATAAATTAATCTCTACATTTATCAACATACACATATTAACAGTTGTGGTGTATCTCATACACCCATCCCTATAACTCTTTCTCTCTCCCATATACACCCCTTAGACTCCTTGTTCCTTGATGGAATAACACATTGTTAACCATTAACACTTTTGTTATGTGTTTATTAGTATAATTCAATGTTTAATTTTAACTCATATGTTTCATATAAGGAATATATTATTATTTCATTTTTTATATGTAGTAATTATTTGACCAATAAGGGTATTTTTATTAGAGCTAGATGTATTTTGTCTGTCAGTTAACTCATCCCAACATATGAATTACATCCATTTTTATTCTTAGAGTGTAATGTAGTTTTAACTATGTAATTTTATGTGTTTTGTATATGAATTAAGTGATTTAGATCCTCCCACATTAAGTGTTTATCTCCATATATTATGGTTCCTAATTTGCCTCTTTTGCTGTCAGACATTGGTAGTATCTATTCAATTGAGCAGCACCCTATTAGCACATTAAGGGTTAAAACATCACCTTACGATTAATCATTAATCACTGGACTGGCTGTATATAAGGGCAGGACTTTTACCCATGATTCATCAGCCCTTTGAGAAAGTCGCCGATTGGTGACGAAACGCGTCAGGGAAGCGCGATTACGTCATGAAGACGCTGCGCACGCGCACGAGGCCATACCAAGCGCGGGAAGATTACAGCGGCCATTCGGAGTGGAGAGCTGAATTGGAACAGCATACAGACGGTATAACGGCGTCCTTATCCGGTTGGCGGTGATATTGATCAGCTATCTGGAAGTGACTTCGCCCAGCAGTACCGGATGGTGGTGATATAATTCACAAACTGCATTTTAAACTTTTTATCTTGTGAGTGCGATTTCCCCCCCCCCCCCCCTCCATCCCTTCCCTAATTTTATAATAAATTATGCAGTATTATGCTATGGGGCGTGCGCTCTCTCTCTTTTTCTGTTTATATATATATATATATATATATATATATGTATATAAGTGTCAAAAGGAGTGCTAGTGGGCATGGCTAAATGTATACAACAAAAAACAGACAAAGATGCCCAAAGCTACTTCCAATGTGACAAAAATACACTGAGGAATACCTATATATTCTCTTGAAACTGGTCATTTAGTTTAACCCTTTGGCCAAGGCGTCTTAAGCCTGCTGCCACTTTCAAGGCATGACCGTAGCAGGTCCTAACACTCCCTGAGTTAAAATTCTTATTAACTGTATAATTACAGGAAGAATGATCACATTGGATCTGTCGTAACCTGGCAAAATGAAACTGACCTGCCAACATGGAAAGTGGGGAGGGGCAAGCTTAAACCTTTGGCCAAAAAGTTCAACTAAGTTACCCTTTTTTAAAGAGAATATACAGATATTGCACTGTGTATTTTTGTCAGATTGGAAGTAGCTTTGGGCATCTTTGTCTATTTCTATATTATAGCTATACTTATCATACAAAAGGTGTTACATATATAAAACACCAATAGAAGCAACCAATCATAAATAATAATAACATTTTTTCTTGTGATGCGCTAGCATTGTATTCAATGCAGTACCTAGAATTTGTCAGGTTCAGAGGGAGATAGTGACTGGCAAAATGTCACAAGAAGAGGTGACACTGATACCTGTATATGAATCTGTTCCACATACTTCAAAAACAATGCGATTACAAGTGAGCTACTCTTTTGGTCTACCACCCACCCCCTGCTTTCCGTAATTTAAAACATAAACCTTTTTAGCATTATAAAGGAACATCAGTAACCTGTTTCTTATATTTGATGATGATTCAAACCAAGGTTAAAAAAAGGCTATATACTTAAGATTGGCCCCCGCTGCAGCTTGACTATAGAGCAAGGGAAATGGTGCTGCAAGGGGTATGTAACTTAATACACAAATAGACAGACAGGACCCCTAATGATAGCACTCTGTTTCAGTGTGATTTGGTGATTTACTTAAAATAACTTTATTAAATGACAATAACGTTAAAATATTGGGGTTTAAAACAATGATTAAATATGACCAAGTGTTACTTAATCTAATGGATATGTGTGTCCAAGAGATTGTACAGTGGTATGTTAATTTCCAGTGTTAGGATAGTTCACTGGCCCTAGTGTCCTCATATGGAGTGAATGGGCTAGAGGTCTCTGTAGTTATACCGGCAGTTGAAACCACAGATATAGTGCCCCAGTATGATATACTAGCTGGTGCTCTTGTGTAGGACCTGTACTATGCTGTATAAGTGATGCAGCTATTAGTACATTATAGATATGATAGAGTCAGATCTAGGTCTAAGTGCACCTACTGTTGTATTACTGATGCCACCCTATATAGATGGTGGTATATAGGAGCAGGTATGTAGTGCTTAGTACATATACATCCCAGGTGTGTGATGACCGGGCTGTAGTGAATACTAGTATAGAGGATATATTACTGGTAAGTAGGGTAGCACTGCTGGAACTCCTGTATATGCGAATACCGAGTTATCAGCTGAGTACTGTGCCTTATAGGGTATGTGTACCGGTCAAAATTGAAAGACCTGTCCCTAATTGGTGCAGTACTCCTCATATGTGGTTATTGTCTGGCACTCCAGAGGTTAATTGCTGGTGCAGGTGCCGTTTTGCTTATGTATAATACCCTTTAAGCTTAATGCTGTGATAGAGAAATAGCATTCAGGCTACCTAGATAGATATTGTAGTACATGGCCAGATTTTTGTATGCCGTTAGAGGTGTGTGACTGCTAAGTCCATTGGGTCTAATAATAGTCCTTTAATGCGCACGGGTTGAGCTACGCTGACTCTAAATCACACTGAGTCAGTGTATGTGAACTCGGGCTCCTCCGCGTGCACATGGTCACGTGGTTGCCGATGCGCGCGTTTCGCGAGTGCTTTGTCAAGGCAGAGGTAATCAGAGGGTTTCCTATGTCTGAAAAGGCTATTTATACCATTAGATTAAGTAACACTTGGTCATATTTAATCATTGTTTTAAACCCCAATATTTTAACGTTATTGTCATTTAATAAAGTTATTTTAAGTAAATCACCAAATCACACTGAAACAGAGTGCTATCATTAGGGGTCCTGTCTGTCTATTTGTGTATTAAAAAAAAGGCTATACACCAAAACCACCTTTCTTTATGCTACATAACAAAAGTGAATACATATAAAAAAAACAATGTCAGATGTAGTGTAGAAAAGATCATGACATTGTTTGTGGGAGGTATGGGTGAGATTAAGATGAAGATCTCTGGTGTGGAATATTAAAGTGAACTTTTAGAGAAGCTGAATCAACACAACTGATTTATAATTTGAAAAAACAAAGTGTAGCATACTTACATACTTAAATTCCCAGGAGATGTTGAAAGGGGGAACCCTGCTGCTTTGCTAATTAAAAAAATAATAGCTTGCTGGATGAACAAAAAGACTGTGAATAGAAAATGCAGAGGGCATACTGACAGATGACCCTATCTAAAATATGAGAAATGCAGTATATACGTCTGAAACGTATTTATATCTTGATATTAGGACATTTGGACTTTTTTTTATATTACAGGTATTTCATTGGTATTGCATCCGTAGTAATTTTTAATATAATATATTTCATTCAAGCAATTGCTTTAAAAAATGAATTATGAAATTAATGAAGGATTTTAGGGTTTCAACCTATTGCCACATTTTGGCTGAAAATTAATCTATTTAGCTTAGTGAATGTGACAAAAATAAAAGGGAAGATTTTTTCTTTTCTTTTCCTGCATATGTAGGAATTTAGTAAACAGAATCCAAAGGAAATATTCTGCTAGAGGGTTAAAGAGAACAAGATAAAACGATCTAAAAACACAACGGGATTAGGAACAATCACTGTACATGTACAGAAAAACAGGATTTTTATGAAGACAGGAAAATAAATGAATTACAGTATAATTTTACAATTAATTAATTTACAATACATCATTTATCATATCCCAGTGACTTGTCTAATTGTCTAAATAGTGCTATACATGTCAGAATAAACTCTGGCAACGTGGTTTATTATTTGTTTTGACAGGAGTTAGGCTCAAAGACACTGAATTTTCAGTAATAGGGAAAACAACCAAAGAATAAAGCATTGTCTAAAAAAAACAACTTTACAAGACAGACATTTAACCATGTGCATAGTAGTTTCCAGACCCTGTTAAAATTGTAGCTGTACAAGCAATCAGTTCTATCAGCTCTCCAATTACTATAGGGAAAATTCCAATTAAGGCATTCCATAATGGTAAATCACAGAAATCAGATGGCTACGTGGCATAGTTTGTTAAATCACATTCTGTATATACTCATTAGTGTAGTTTCTACACATTCCTCAAAGCAATGTGTATTGACAGTTAGTGACAATAAGGATAGAAAATACAGTCTAATAGATCTCAAAAATCGAACAGCTAAATTTTAACAATGTTAGCTGAAAAAATAAAAGTTGTTGCCATCAATCATGCTCATTAATGACAAAGGTTTAGAGCAAAGGACCTGGTGCATCAAGATTCATATTTAACGTCTGCTGTACTAAGTCAAAGTTAGGCTGTGCAAATGTATTTGTGATCAGATTAGTTAGTATCTAACTAATAACGTGTAAATTATCACCACAAATAATTCCACAGATGCTTCCAACAATACAAAAAAAATCACATCATCCTTTGTGTAAGAGTCATTATTCAGACAAAGAATAGGGACACTTCAAAAACATAATTAGATATACTTTTTCATTTGAAATTGAAGTTTTCCCTTTTATTCGTTGCTACTGTATAAAAAATTAGCACATTTTTCATTTCAACCGGAACACGTTAATTCTCATCAATCATTTAGCGTTAGCTGACTAACTAATTATGGCATCATAACTACTTTAATATAACAACTGCAAGAACCCATGAATATATACATACCAAAATATATTAATATAGTTAACATTTTAATGAAGGTCATATGCGGGTCCAAAGCATTGTTTGTATCTGTGCACTTTAATAACAGATTATACCTTGATACCGTAATTACAAACAATAAAATAGAGAAAAGTACGTAACTTTGAGAGATTCCATGATGTACAGTATATTTATGCTATTGTGAGCATGCATCTTGAAACTTGATAATCATATTTCCCAATGAGAAGATAAGGAATAACTAGACATGACACTTTGGCCTCCATTCACTAAGCTCCGATAAGGGGCAGAGTGTTCAAAAATATGAATTATTTAGACTGGGTAATTCTCTGACATGTTATCGAATAAAATAACGCTGTTTAAATTTAAATTAAAGTTAAATGTAATGGACCTAAGATATTAATGCCACATTTCCCATTAGCATGCTGGTCTCTAAACTCCAATAGTTCAAGATATAGAACTACTGTAAAAAATGACTGCATAATTCTATCACCTATCCCAGACTGGTGTTACACCTATCTTGTCTATGTTTATAATGACCACTATATACATGGGCAAGTTTCCACTGCTCCAACCACCTCGTGTAAAACACAGGCTACCAACCCCCGAACAGCTCCCTATCGGCGTAGTGACGTCAGTGCGTCACGACTTTCGACGCGTTTCGTCACACAAGTGAATTCTTGAAGAAGTCAATTGTGTGACAAAACGCGTCGAAAGTCGTGACGCACTGACGTCACTATGCCGATAGGGAGCTTTTCGGAGGTTGCTAGCCTGTATTTTACACAAGGTGGTTGGAGCAGTGGAGGCTGCTGTGGCAGTGCTCTTGCACCAGATATACGGAGTGTGGAGGTCTGCATATGAAATGCTTGGACACTTTCCCTACAGTGCAGGACGGAGCACAGATCATCTGTGGGCATAACTGCCTTCACTGCTGATACAGAGGGGACTCTCTGATGTACCATCCAGCCACCTATGGATAAGTATCTGCTACTAACCACCCACATACACTACGCTATACTGTGTGGATGAATTAGCCTTCCACAGCTCCTGACGGTTTTACAGATTGTCTCTCATGAATGCTTTTTTTTTTAATATTGAAGTGAGTGCATGTCCTGGCGGCCACTCTTCTTCTTAAATACATTTCTAATATGTACATACAGTATTATGCTATGGAGCTGGCGCTTCTTTTTCTCCCTTTCTTTTAGATTTCTGTGATCTGGCTAGATCATTTAAGAAGCCCTGTCTACTCCATACTGTGACTGATATACATTTTTTCTGGACATTTTTCATCTATTTTTCAACATTTGGACTGGTTTCTTTTTTCACTCAACACACATTTTATTATTCAAATTGTATTTTATCATTAGAATTATCACAGCACAGACATCACAATTTGTTTTATTATTTTCTATACACATTAGAACTCACATATCACATTGATAGCGCTACTTTTTGAGTTTTATGTTTGTGATATATATATATATATATATATGCCAGGGTCTCAGGTACTTGTTTATTCTAAAAAAAAAAAATTTTTTTTACAGTAACACACTAATATCTGTATTAGAAAATGTGTCTGAAAATGTAAATAGTCTCTACAAAGCGCACAACAGTTCATAGAGAACCCCAAAGCATTACTTATAAAAACAATCTTTAATATGTATAAAAATGCAGTGCTTAGATTACAGAAAAAAAGATTATTACAAGAACATACAATTACAATAAATTCAGCACAATTTCTTATATAAAAGGATAAAACATACATAGAAATTCCTATACTTTACCACGTCATAGGCTTTTCCCAGATAGGTCACTGGCGTAGAAAAGATGAAAACTCATGTGTCTGATCCCAAATCACACCTCTTGTTGAATTCTACTTCACAATTAAAAAGTATAGCTTTCATTCATTCAGAACACCATAAGCACACCACTGTCATAAATCAGATACTGGGTTGACAGTTTTACGGCCCAGAAAAAACCTCCTCTAGAAAGACGATTAAAAATATGCCTAAAAATATGAAAGACTTCATAACTTTATTTCTCTAATACTTAGACACACGTGAGTCATATCATTAGATTCAGGTGAGTTTGATGATGTAATGAGACTCATTTTAATCAGTGTGCTCCTAAATTTGTGTGACAAATGGATATCTGTCCTTGGTTAACTTCTAGGCTTCAGATGTTTTGCCTAATTGCATTAGTCTCCTTGAAACTATTACAAATATCTGAGCGTTACATTTCCAGAGTACTTGTCAGCTCCAGGATTCCATATTTCATATCTTTTGCATGGTAGGGTTAGTCCCACAAATTGGCACTCTGTAGATCCCTTCCAGGAATGCTTTGAAAGTCCCTTTAAGTGTTGGAAGAGCCATAATTTAATCCAATCACCAGCTAAACAAATGCCCTTATCTCTAGATTCTATCAGTTACATACAGTACAACACATTTCACTTTTAGTGGGCCATCAGTGATACCCCCTCCCCCCCTCCATTTTAGCCCTCTTTTTAGATCAACACAGATACAGGAAGGGTCTTGACCTGTCATAAACAAAATATCTTGTATTTGTTAGACAAACTTTAAGCACATTAACCCCTAAAGTCCCAGATTGATTAAAATACTTAATCTCATGATATTATCATGACAGTATTTATGTAAATAGCATATGATAAAATATCATTTACATTTTTTTTTGTAACTCAAATTTTAGTTGTAACTCGACTCAAAGTTGATCAATCAATTCCATAAAAGCAATACAGAAGAAAGGGCAGAGACAGACTAACCGACACATGGACAAACAGTACAAAGAATGTGGGAAGGGGAGGGTGTGGTGGCAAATTCAGGCGAGATGTTTCTACTGCGCACACTCCTGTGGTCAACGTCCTCTTATCCCTCTATCACTGGGTCTTGTCTCTACCTCTTGAGCGGCCTTACCTTATCATATTTGGTTACTGGCCTTTAAAATCCTGCTCCCTAATTATCTAATCTGTTGTCATAGGAGAACACATTTGTGTTTATCAAAGGAAGGCGGTGGCATCATTTACCCCTTGGATATCTAAGTGAGAAAAAGCTAACAATAGCACTCTAACACACTCTAAATGTGACAATAAACAATTTAACCACACATGTGTAAATAATGAAACCATAAATGTGATAATTGTGTATAAATGACAATATAGTGTTAAAATAAAAATTAAGTGAAAAGAATATATAAATAAGAAACTTTGAAACAAACTACAACCCTTGACAAAACCTGTTCCACTCGTCTTGCATCAGGTGATCCTCCAAAAAAATCAGGGGAGCACGTCTCGTAGTTATGAAATAAAGAAACATTACATAGTGCAATAATGTTATAATATAATTGGTGCAAAAAAGGCTCCAAAGGGACTACTCACAATAAAGCAGTCAAATTTGTGCTGTCATCCAACTTAAGGGGTGGATGTTCCCTGTGTATACAGCAGCCACCAGCCCCCAACCTCCAAGGAAAAAAGAAGAAAAGAGACCATATAGTGCAGATGGTATTTATATTAAAAGGGGATTCAAAAAATGCAGGCTTAAACTTCATATGATCGAGGTAGGCAGTATGACATTATAGGTAGTGGGTGCTCATCTGGTCGCGATCCTTCTGAGTTCCTCACTGTTCTCTGCTCCATTGCAATACACTCGTGTCCACACTGGGTACTCCCGTTATGTCACTTCCGGTTGTTCGGGAACTTCCGGGTCTGATGGTAAGGGTAGGTATCTAAAGAATTCTGAATTTGGGATATATTTTTCGGATCTAATTGATCAAATGTTTTGTTGTTATTTCTACACTCCAGGTCCTTGAGTCTCACAAATCCCCCTGTTTCCAAATCATAACATTCTTGCTACTCAGACCTGGAGCAAAGTCAGGATTATTATAATGGGGCCTTTAATGAGTGTCTCATAGACAGTGAACAACTAAATTTGGCGGCCTCCCAGACTGCCATGGAGTTGGTCATAGCAGGTATAAAATATAATTTTTATTTATACACAATATTACAATTTTAAATTATGAAGCAAAAACACTTGTCTAACACAAGAAAGCAGCAGAAATAATATCCCAAAATTGGTGCAATCCAAGAATAATTTTTTTTTTCAATATCACTGTAAGAGATGTGTACAGAGTTATGCATTGGAGACCATTTGTAAGGTGAAATTAAAATAAGGCTTTATTACCTGTTCCTTTAAACAATACAGCAAACAAAAATATACATAAAACAAATCCCTGTGTATGAGCTAAGTTACGCCCCAATCCCTCTTTGCAAGGCTGAGGGGGGGAGGGGAGGGAAGCCCCTTACCCATTTATCACCCTAAAGTCTCAGCGGTACCAGTAGTGTCGGGTAGGTGTCTGCTTGAGTGTCCATGCAAAGAGGTCTGGTCCCCTTTTGTCTTGCACTCAGAACACAGCCCTCCTTTTCCTTATGTCAGCTCCCTTGTGAGCTAAGCAATCTCCTTCCGGTTTCTCAGTTTAGACTTTTTCTAAAAGTCCTAATCAGCCAGGTGGAGTCTGGTTGATTGCCTGTGTGCAATTAACCAGCACACTGCTGGATTTAGAGGCAGTTTCTCTCAAACAGTGATACGTCCCTGTTCCAATCACAAATATAAAACAGTCACCAAACATGAGATATAACGCTGACAACTAAAGATGTGCAAATTATTTTCCAACATTAGAATATTCGCAGCTTTGTTTCAAAAAGGACATTTGCGTACCTTCGTTTAAATATATTGAATACCTCCTGAAATGTGAGAGAGAGACACTTGTGTACAAAAAGAGCACACCTGCGATTATGTTAATATGATTTGAAAATCTTTCTCTTTCTCTCTTTCTCTCCTTGAACTTCTGGGTGAATTGAATCTCAGGTCAAATCAAAATATGTGAATGGTGGTTGCTGGCGGAATTGCAAGCATTCACTTGGATATTCTCTGCATTTGAATACTCTACTGCAAATAAAATTTTGCCAAAAACTTTCTGAGTAATTTGAGGATTACATTTTGACAGATTTGCACATCTCTAGTACTGACAATATGGGTATATAATGCACAAAAGGGCTTATTTAATCAAGCTCGATAGTACCAATTCAGGATTACAACACGTATAATCATATTCAAGATCATTTCACTTTCTTTGCGTTAGTGTCATATTGGAGATATTGGTTTTATGAAATATGCTCCAATGTATCAAAGTACTGTAATATAAACAAGTGTGGAAACAGCCACTCCCACACTGCTTGAAATCGTAAGGTACCTTGTAAATATACAGTATCAAATATTACCTGAATAGCAATTGGTCAAACAAGCATGATTAGCATATCCACAAAAACACAGCTGTTTGTGGAGGTGAGGAAAGCAAATGCTTAACACCACAAAAAAATTCATAATAATAATAATGAAACAAAGTCACTGAAACAATTGACAGATGTACTGTATACTGTATATCTGTGCTAAGTTTTAAACTTAGTCCCCATTTGATTGCACACAGTCAGCTTTAGGGGTTACAGAGGATATCTCAGATTGTTTTGAAGGACTGTGAAGCTGCATATTTCCATAGACAGGAGCACCAACACTAGAATACATTGTGGTTCCAGTGTTCAGGCAAACGGTCACTCTTCTCTGATGTCACAACATCAGCATTATTGTCTATGTCCTTTGATCGTTTGTATTTATTTATTAGAGTGCTGGACTGTTTGTTTGATCATTATAAATTACTGCTTAATTTAAGGATATTAATACATTTGTTAAAAATGAATGCTAGTAATGAACACACCTTTATATTTTGTCAAATGTTGTTAAGGTGATTGAAAACATATTCACTGTTGGTATCATTGTACACACAAAAGTGCTTAAAAAAAAAAAAAAAGATCTTATCTTATTTGTCTTACTCTTCTTACTCTGCTTTTTCTCTGCTGGAACCAATGATCACCTCTGTTCCATGCAGAATGTCACTGTGCATGATCTCTCGTCATTTCTCCTCATATTATGTGTAGAAAATGCTGAAGGGTGATCTGTTTTTCAACATTTCTTTTTCTTTTGATTTTGGAATATGTTTTTTTTTTTATATCCATGGATGTCTTGTTGGCCTTTCCCCCCAGAATTTTATCACAGACATCCACAATTTTCTTTTCCAGAATCTAATTTTCTTCAACAGTGAATTTCAGATTACACATTTCAGCTTAATTTCATCACATTCCATCTGCTGCAGCACTGGGTTTCTCATTGTGTGGAAGCTGTTTTTGTGCCGAACGCTCTCCCCCCCTGGACTCTTCTAAGCCCCTCTGCCCTCTCCTCCTGGCCTTCCCTATACTCCTACAAAATTGCCATTTTTCTCTACTTACTTGTCAACCAACCCTTCTAATATCTCTAATCCCCCTAACTCCCAATTTACACTCACAATTTTACCCCCTCCTCTACCCCTCACTCCCAATTGTACCCCTTCTCCCACTAGGTCGCAATTTTACCCCTCCTCCCCTCCCTCCCTCATAATTCCCCCCCCCCCCTCTACCCCTCACTCACAATTTTACCCCCTCCTCCCACCTCAGTCCCAGGGAGTAACGACACTGACAAGCACTGAGAGTTTGAAGCAGCGGAGCCTGGTTCAATTCCCGGTGACAGCTCCTTGTGACCTTGGGCAAGTCACCTTATCTCCCTGTGCCTCAGGCACCAAAACATAGATTGTAAGCTCCACGGGGCAGGGATCTGTGCCTGCAAAATGTCTCTGTAAAGCGCTACATAAAACTAGCAGCGCTATACAAGAACATATTATTATTAATATGTTCAGCTTACGCTATAATATTTAACACAAGATTTAATGTGACTATTTCAAACAATGGCAGTGCATGCATTCTCTTTCAGACTTGCATTATTTTCTTCGCTATTTTTTTTTTATTACATGCGCAAATGGGCAGTGTCCGATTCCCCATTAGGCCCAGGCCTAAGGCATCAACATTTTTGGGTGGCAAAAATGTCCGCCCCCATTTGCCTTTGCCGCATTCGCGGGCCTATCGGATCTAATGGGAAGGACTTACTTACCCTTGCTGGCCGCCTCCGTTCTGTCACCCTGCTTCTCCTTGATGTCACAAATGACGTCACACGGCATCTCGTTGTGAGTTTGCAAAGTGAAATTACATCATGACACCACGTTGGTGACGTCCGTGGCGTCATTTGACGCTGGATTCTGAAGGAGAAGCACGGGGGCATGCACAGACGGCAGACACAGGCAAGTGTCCAAGGTCTGCAAATGGGATAATAACGCTTGCGACATTTGTAGGGGAGTTAAAATTGTGTATATGGATAAGTCTGACCTAGTAAATAGAATATGTTCAGGCTAAGTTTTTCGATGGTTTACCAAGTGGAAAACAATTTTTCTTTTGTTTCTGTCTTAGCAGCTCCACTTCAGACCAAATCAAATAAATAGGTTATACAATGAAATTGACTGAATCTTTGTTGATTGATGCCATAAAATATTTTTCTAAAACTATAAGCATTTGATAAGCTGCTGTGGTAAATAATGTACATTGAAACTTGAGGTTTGCTTTTCTCCCTTCATAATTTGTATTCTGTTAAGTATCAAGTATATTAAGTACCCTCTACTTCTTTTACCTTATCCTCTCATAGGGATTGAGCATACAGTATATAAAGCTGTGTGAGCTGGAGAAAATAAGACCATTACATTTTTTTCCTGTTTGTCAGTAGTGGGCCTGCACCTTTAAGATACAGTATGCTGCAATAAGTGTATTACCTTCTTACAGGTCTGATCCGTAGCTCTCAAGGTGATCCCATCTGCAGCATAAGCGTCCTATGCCTTCAGAACTCTGTTATTTATATGTCAGTAATGGAAATATTTAAGAATTTAAAAGCTCATTTTTCCTAATATATGCAACATTGATGAGCTTGTGATAAAGTTGTCTTCCACTATTTCATGTTGTATACAAGGCATTTGTAAAAGTTTCATGATGTCTTGGAAGGATAAAAAGCAATATTGATTGAAGAACCTGCCATGTAAATGCACAGTGTATGTACATTGTTTGCTGCTCTCACATTCAGACTTATCTATCACTATTGACACCTGCTTCTCATGAGCTGAATACCAAAATAACTTTCCTGGGCATTTGAAAGACAAACAGTAGTTCTCTGCATAGCAGCTACATCACTCAATGGACCTGTAATCGGTACTAACCGGGCAGCAGATTTATAGACTGCTTTTATGTATGAGGTTGTCACTTGCAGAACCTTTTGGATCAAGGAAGATTCAGAGCTGTCCCTGTTAGATTGATTTCAAGTATCACAAAAGAAATAACCTCGCCAAGTTCACCTCATGAAATGTGTACACTTCTACAGTCTATTTTCTTTACATCTTTAAATGGAGTAATTTGTCACCAAATCTAATATTGACAAGCATTGTGTAGGATTTTGTTATGCTAATGTTTTCTGGCTTTACACATGGACCCCACCCTTTTGCCCATTTGAGCAGATTATTGACATATTATTTTATAAGAAAACTAGCTGATATACCTGGCGTTGACCGGGCGGGGAAGGGCAGGGGGCATGGAGTGGAAGGGGGGGGGCAAAGGGCAGGGGGGGCAAAGGGCAGGGAGGGGGGGGGGAAAGGGTAGGGAGGGGGAGGGGGGGCAAAGGGCAGGGAGGGGGGGCAAAGGGCAGGGAGGGGGGGCAAAGGGCAGGGAGGGGGGTCAAAGGGCAGGGAGGGGGGGGGCAAAGGGCAGGGAGGGGGGGGGCAAAGGGCAGGGAGGGGGGAGGCAAAGGGCAGGGAGGGGGGGGCAAAGGGCAGGGAGGGGGGGAAAAGGGAAGGGAGGGGGGGGGCAAAGGGCAGGGAGGGGGGGGACTCAATCCCCCCCCACACACAATCCCCCCCCCCACACACACACACAATCCCCCCCACACACAATCACACAATCACTCAATCCCCACACTCAATCCCCCCCCCACACACACACACACACACACAATCCCCCCCACACACAATCCCCCCACACACACACACTTCCCCCACACACACACACTCAATCCCCCCCCCACACACACACCCAACCCCCCACCACCCCCCCCACACACACACTCAATCCCCCCCACCCCCCACACACTCAATCCCCCCCACCCCCCACACACACACACTCAATCACTCCCCCCCCACCACCACCACCACCACCAACACACACACACACACACACTTAATCAGTCCACAATTTCACCTGGGGGGGGCGACATGCTCCGATCCCCCAACCCCCCATGCTGCTGAAAACGGGAAGCAGACAGGAAGAGAAGGAGGGCTTGTCTGTGTGCAGAGAGAAGCCCCGCCCCCTCTGCAAGACACAGACATAGAAGCAGCAGCACGGAACTTCTGGCCCCGCCCCCTCTGCAAGACACAGACATAGAAGCAGCAGCACGGATCTTCTGGCCCCGCCCCCTCTGCAAGACACAGACATAGAAGCAGCAGCACTGATCTTCTGGCCCCGCCCCCTCTGCAGGCCCCGCCCCCTCTGCAAGACACAGACATAGAAGCAGCAGCACGGATCTTCTGGCCCCGCCCCCTCTGCAAGACATAGAAGCAGCAGCACGGAGCGCCCGTGCACAGCTCTGGCCGCCCCCAGGTTTCCCTGCAAGCTGCTCGCGCCCCCCCTACATAATCGTGCGCCCCCCCAAGGTGTGTGTGTGTGTTTGGCCCGTCACTCCGCCTCAGGCCAATGAGAGGTGTGCGGGGGCGGGCGGCCCAAGGGACCAATGAGATTTCCCCTAGGGACACCGGACATCCAGACAGGCATACAATGCTTTCACTAATATAGTATAAGATTGCACATATTTTTTAAAGTGAACATGATGTATTGAACATTGATAACTAGCTGACTAAGCTCCCTCCTCCTCCCCTCGGTTGCTCCCCAAGCGACTAATCGTGAGTAATATACGCAACTACATTGTGCTTATATGGTTTAGCCAGTTGCTGTCAAGCTGTGATACAGAGTTTATGTTGATACTTCACAGGGGATTGAGGAGCGGTACTACTCATATGAGTTATTGACATTATTCATTTATGCTCACTAAGAAACTCCAGCTACCAAGATTATTTCACGTATGTTCTCTCTTTGAGCTTCCACTCCATCAAGGGCTATTTTTAGCTCTGATAAACAGTTCACTAGTATTATTATGCACCGCAGCCTTAAATCTTCATAAATAATCAAACCAGAGTTTCGCAACAATATTTATAGAGAAGGAGACCTACTCTACATATCAAACTACAGAATATGGAGCATCTGCTATTAAATGGAGGCTACATTTTTTAAGCTTTTTTTTTTCTTGAATGCAGTTATTTCAATCATTTGTGGCTTCTTTAGTGATATGTGCATTAATGAACTATTTGTGGAGTCTTTATTTAAAGGAAATAATGGGGAGATACTGTGGTAAAAAATCTACTGGGTAAAAAACTTGGTAACATGTTTTTTAATATCTGAAACTGACCCAAGCAGAAAAAAGAAATGCATGACAGTGCCCGTGCCATTAGACCATTCCTCCCATGAACTGTTTTCCTGTCATGGTGAGAGGTACCAAACTTATTTATTTGGGTTTTATACCATTAACTGTTAACTCAGTACTTTATTTTTCACATTCTGCTTCTCAAGTGTAGTAAAAAAAATCGTATTCAGTAAATACAGTAGCTTGATTTAGAGCAGGCCTGCACAACTCCAGTCCTCGAGGGCCGCAAACAGGCCAGGTTTTCAGGATATCCCTACTTCAGCACAGCTGGCTCAATTAGTGGCTTAGTATGACTGAGCCACTAATTGAGCCAGCTGTACTAAAGTAGTGATATCCTGAAAACCTGGCCTGTTTGCGGCCCTCGAGGACTGGAGTTGTGCAGGCCTGATTTAGAGGCTTGCATTAGAGGCTTGCTTCTTCAGTCTTAGCAATGTATTGTTTACTGCACGACACATACATTTTTCCTATATTTTCTTAAAACATAAATGATTTTGTTCAACTATTATTTAGATGGAGTTTGAAGATAACTTCAATACTTTACAGATGGTACCCTCATAAGACAATGATTAGTCACTGTTGTCTGGTTCTTGGGCCACAACCTTGTTTTTGTCATCTGCTGTGTGCAAAAATAATAATAGACTCAGGAGTATTCACATCACTATGACATGAATACTAATGTTCTAATTGGCTAAAACTGTCAAGGAGTAAATTATTCTTATCTGACAATGGACTGCTGAGGTTAACGGAAGAGATTACTCTGTCAATTCTCTTTGGCAGAACTCCAAGAAAGCAGAAGTACAGTAGCAAGAGAAAAAAAAAAAAACCTTTCACCTGTGCTCTGAGAAGACATGTAATGGCAAGATTTGCTTGCAGTCTTCCCTTGTCTACCTTTGTCTTTTAGGTCTATAAGAAGAAAGTAACTGATAATAATTTGACAGTTTTATTCTTGTTAAGTCTAGTCATCAAACCGGAACTTTGTAAAAAAAAAAAATACACTCATGTAACACACAAAAGAGTTCCTATAATGGTCCCTTATCTTACTCCTCTGTTGAATGATCTTGAAGTGTATTTTAGGATATCCCAACACATGGTTTAAACTTAAAGCACCACGTTTCTGAGAAGCTAATATCTTAACATTTTTTCTGACACTGAACATACTTCATTTCTTCGTATTTATAATAATCCACTCACTTGAAGTCACCCTGCAGAATTTATCTCTACCCCGACCAATGAATAACAGGACTATAAGATTTTTAAAGCTTTAAATACTATAATTTATTCTATGATGAGCTCTCATGTTAGTCACTATCACAACTTGTAAAATGGTGTCTCTTCACATCTTAGTGATATACATTTCCCTACCTTAACTTTACAGATATATTGGGACCCATGCATAAAGCATTTGCTAAAAGTAATTTTCTCAAAATAGTGATAACAAATTACTGCGTCTTTGTGTGCCAATGTTATTAAACCAATTTTGATGTATTGTGTAGCATGTGTGGAATTAGCTGTTGTCGATAGCACACATAGGCAAATTATATGTATAAAATAATGGCAAGCATGCGCCACTTTTGTTTTCCTGGAAATGTGTTAAAGTTGTTTTTCTTGGAGTTAAAAACAAATGCAATTAGATGCAAACCATTTGTAGCCCGGTCCCCTCCGGCTCCCCGGACATTCGGTTCTCTCTCTCTTACCTGCGACATCGTGAGGGCAGTTGCAGGGGTGATCGCGTCACCGGGGGCTCCCTGAGACATAAGATACAGGGCGCCACCATCTTGTGTGCGTTCACACATGTGCGGAAGCTCGTGCATGCACCGTATAGCCACAGAAGCAACACGGCGGCCATCTTGCATTTGGTGTTAGGCTCGCGCATGCGCAGATGCGATGCGGTGGCCGTTACAGGGAGTGAGAAGAGGCGCTCCCTAGTCAGGGACATCCCCCAGTTCGCACATGCGCAGTAAGCATTGGCGGCGCCATTACAGTTGGCGCATGCAGACCCTATGTTAAAGAGGGCCATAAAAGACTATGATTCCCAGCAGCCTCTGGGGACTGCACTTTCACCCAGGTCACATGCAGCCAGACAGCCAATGGTGCTTGCAGCTTCTCCTGCTGGAGAAGGATACATTGTTGTGTGCAGAGTCAGGAAGCAGACTGTGAAGCACATGAGTTAGTAGGAGCTGGGACACAGAGAGGGGAGGGTGTGTTTGTGCAGGGAGGAAAGTAGCCTCCTGCACTAGGCCAGAAGTCACCCCTTAGGTCCCAACTAAGGCCCTGCACACCTCAGCTTGTGGTTTACTACAGGGACTCCCCTTAGAATAGGGACAGAGTCCTGTAAAACCTAGGAAAGTGAGGGTTCAGCCAGGAAGCGTGTATATCCTGGCAATGCTGTGGAAGGTGAATTATCCTCTGCTGTAGCAGAGGCAGAGACTGTCTAAAGGTGGATCACTCCATGCTGGAGCCACCCACCATTGAGACAAAGACGGAGGCGTCTTGGATCATCTCCTGAAGCAAGGGATTCCAAGCAAGCATCTGCGCGTCCGGATATGGACATACGTGGCAGGTATCTGCATTATACACCAAGTGCACCAACCTCATCTCATCTAGTGGGCAGCGCTGTCTCACACTTGGGTGGGAGGGGGACTCTGGGGACACTTGGGACTTTGGTATATGGTGTGGGGTTATCACCCATGAAGAACAGTGTTACAGGGTGACACTGAAGTACTGTTGATGACATGTGATGTGATGTTATGGTTATGTTTCCTATACAGTAAACTGTTCATATATATACTTCGGTGTATGTGCTTACTCTGTATGTGGGACCTGTGTACGGAACATTCTACACTCCTAGAATCCTACACAGGTGGAGGCACTATAAGTAAGATCGTTCAAGAGGATTCACCCCAGGCTCTCACTGGCGGAAGCTCAGGCCTCCTGTGAGCCTGACAGGTATACTGCACCACACCTGGTAACATGCACCCCCTCACATGCACTCTATATGCGATTGGGTGGGGAATACCCGTTACACATTTATAATGCTTTCATATGTATAAACTTGATGCAAAGAAAAAACGTGCACCAAATTTATGTACATGAATATTAAGAACATAACATACCCCGATAATGATTTTAGGTGAGATGTATTTGTTCACTCAATGTACTTTCGTTATTTTATATATAGCCCACATTATATTGATGTAACAAGATGTAGAACAAGATAACTCACTCACTCAGAAATTGCAAATACAGTACTTGTCATCAAACTCCACATATTACTCACCAAACTCCAATTATCCTCCAACTAATTACAATAGGCCCACTCTGTGTCTCTCTTCTTTCCAAGAGCACTGCCAGTGTAAACAATCTCTTCAAACTGGGGGTTCATATCATTTTCAGCAGATTGATAAATAGCGAGATCATTTATAACTCATGCAATATTTTAACTCAATGTTTTAAATGCTCTGTGATATTTTTATACAGTATGTGTAATGTTAATTTCTATGCAAATATCTTCTTAGGAAAATATTAATGGTAGTAAATGAGGTGATATTTAGAGGAATATAATACCCTTTCCTATTTTTTTCGATTGTGGCAACACATTTAATTATTTTTGGGGAATCTAGGCTATGTAGCCCCAATGTAGGTACGTATTCTACTATAAAACTTTAAGGTTATTCTATAATTAAAATTTACTTATTAAATATTCTTTTTCTAAGGCAGAAATGAATGCTAACAAAAAGAGAAACATATACCTTATTCTTCAGGCTGTGAAGTTGCTTCTCTTTGCTGGCATAGATTTTAGTCTCATTAATTTTAATATAACATTATAACATAACATTTCGCCAGCAAACTGTAGTTCGTACTGTACGTAGCACATTTTTTAAATAATGTATTTATCTGATACATTTTTAAAAGCTATGTGTGTATATTGCAATCCATACATTAAAACATACTGTAAATCTGAAGCACTGTTTTTTTAAACATCTTCCTAGCCACACTTTTTCAGATTGCCAGTGAGGTTGAAAGGATTTTAAGTTGATGCAATTTGAGGACTGATCTATAGTAAGTTGTCTGCCTGAGATGTTGGTGTTGAAGACATATTGGGCCATTGGGGATACTGTTGTTGTTTGATGTGGGATATAAGCACTCTCACAGTGGGATTTAGAGAACACACTTTCACTGGCCTTCTCTTTCATGTTTACATTTCTCACTTTTGTGTGTATGTGTGTTTTTTAACCTTATAAAATGAGATGAACACAAAATGTGGCTATGCAGTTTCATTATTTAGCTTCTGTTATACTGCTGTTCTCTTTCAATGGTCTGTGGGTAAGTGTAATCATATTTGTATATATTTCTTTAAGGCGCCATTCTTCTTTATAGTATAGTATTGCAAAAATACATTCTAATACATCCAATACATACAAGCACAATGCTCAGTGTTTGATTGTATTCATGCTTTAGTCCAGTACTTGAGAATGTATGATTTAACAGTACAGGTATGAACTGTCTTTTTTTTCTTCTAAATATATAAACCTACCTGTTTTTTTTTTTCATCAATGCCATCTGGCTAGCATGTTATTAAAAATTACATCATTGGTAGCAGACAGCATACAACAGATGATTAATGAGGGGCATGTTTCATGTTATACCTACAAATCTCCAATTACCAGCCATAATGGGAAAGACATGACAGAGTTATTCCATTTAAATAACCTTATATGTTGCCACAAGTACAAACAATTTAATATACTATATGGAAAAGACAGATTTCAATAGCAAGGACGTTTACTATTGCAATCTTAACACCCAAAGGTCTTTTTGCTTGTTTGGCCTCTGCATGTTAGAAAAAAAGCTACAATTCTGAATTTTTATTCTGCAAGGTTGCTTTTCCTTTACAGTGTATTTAGTTTCCGTTTAAACCTAGTTTGTTGTGAACAGGTATATAGTTCTTATCACTGCCAGAAAGGAAACAATTTCCTTATCTGTGTATCAAATTGTTCCTATCTGTTTTCTATTTCTACTTCAATGAAATATAGAAAATGAGTTATGTTAAAGACAGTGGTCAAAAGAAGAGGAGACTCGTAGATATACACATAACATTATTTCTTCACACACCATTCTATGGGGATAAATCTACAGTATATTGTTTGGGGAAAAAAGCCATTGACGACTTGATTAGCCACTTTGGATAATATAAAATTATCCCCTGTAGGGATTAATGATTAAAGTGCTACAGTACCGATCACACAGAAACTCCAATATGTCAGGGGTTTCTGTATGATCATGTCAGGTCAGGTTCTGTGCGATAGTGCCCTGATCAGCACTATGATATAAAATGAATATATACAAATTATGATACTATCACACACTATCATGATTTGTTGTAATGGTCCTCCCTGCCATTGTGCCATCCTATACCTTCCCCCCCCTCCCCCCAGAATCCTCTTCCCCCTCTTTGCTGCTGTGGATGTACAGCCCCCCATCCCTAATTCTCACCTTCCCTATCTATGTTTTAACACCCTTCCAGTGCCTTCCCCACTCCACCTCATCTACATCTCTCTGTATTTTATTCTTCTTTTTTTTTCTTTTTTAATCCCTGTCTAAGTCATAGAAACCTTTGTATGTCAGTATTGCTGACCTGAGGAAGAAAGTAAAACTCTCGAAAGCTTGTCCTATGACATAAATTGTAAGTCCAAATAAAAAAGGTATCACCTAATACTGAAGAACTAATTTATTCTGCACTATATATATATATATACTGTATATATAGTGAAAAATGCCGAACTACAGCTCTACACTGGCGGATGCAACCAATGATATTGTCATCCCAATCACAACCCATCAGTGAAGGTTGCAGCAGTGTAAAACATAAATACAGTATACACAAATATCATTTAAAAAAGATAATGAATATTACTTATACACATCTTACTACATATAACCAATATACTGGACACCTAACAAGCTCCTATTGAACCCCCAAAATAACCACAACATATATATAAGCATATGAGTCTGTCTGTGTTTTATGTTCTATCTCTGGTTTTAAATACATATAACCAATGTTGTAGTCTACTAGAAGCATAATACACCTGTATAGACTCTAATGATATAAATATCAAATTATACACACTGTGACAGAGTCACTATCTCAGTATGCTAGACAGTAGTGCATACAAGCAGTTATACTCCTCCTTTCTAACATACAAGCAGTTACACTCCTCCTGCAGAGGATAGCTGCAGCTGACTAATCAGAACTCCTGAATAAACAGGAGGTTTAAAAGGACAGGAGCTGCCAGAGAGGGAGATTATTTTTACCCAGAGAGAAGGGAAGAGAGACATTTTTCCAAACCAGGAAGGACACTGGTCATCCTGTTTCCCTAGGCCAGCAGGACACATGGTCTGTGTCAGCAACATACACTGTAATGCAACAGTAGCCGCCATTAGCTGAACCTGAATACCAGTAGAAGGAACCCAATACCGTTGGTTCTCATTCATCAGCCCAAGCATATGAATTACGGCTGAGATCACTAGTGTACAGTTAGACACAGTACTCATCGAGTATTAGATTATGAATACTTACCGGCAGAACAAGGGTACATTGTTTTAATTCACTTAAATGTTTGTGTCCTCACACAGAGAGGACTATATGCTTGTTATAATCATCCAACCATTTTAACTAGATTGGAGTAGAGCTCTGAATAAAGTTTATTTTAATACATTAACTATACACCAATCAGACTATGTCTGAGGTACACACCCAGATTCGTTAGACCCCAGTGTCTCTCTAGTCATAAACATTTATTATTGAGTGATCTCGTTGAGGGGTTCTTTTTCTTCTTGGTCGCGAACCTTTCAACTTAACCAGACGGCATACCCCTCGTGCACTGATACTGGACCGGTACTACATTTCGAATAGGTGACATCACCTCTACAGAGATACAGATCTGATATGCAAGATCTTACTGTCCTCTTGTGAGTGCAAGTCCTAGACACTCTCTTTTTAACTTTCATTAAATAGTGTCACAGAGTTACGCTGTGGAGCTTGCACTTCTTGAGAGAGAGAGAGAGAGAGAGAGAGAGAGAGAGAGAGAGAGAGAGAGAGAGAGAGAGAGATACAGATACAGATACAGATACAGTGTGGTTCCTAAATAGCCAATAGCCAATGCTTAATTAATTAATTAATTAATTAAATAATTAATTAATTGAAATGTCACACACCGGTGCTGCAACACTAAAATGATTATTCAAATAATTGTACATCTGCTTAGAGAAGGGGGGATGGAGATGGGACACTCAAACAATTGAAACAAAACAAAAACACAACAAAAACAAATTGTCTGGTAAAAGTAAAGAGAAGAGAGCTATAGCAATCAGTAAGTATCATTAGTTAATTAGTGTAATATAAATTGCCTCTAGACATACCTTATAGATAAAACCCTGTACATTACAGATACATGAATGATCATAATTGTGATCATGAAATACTTTTTTGCACTGAATTTACTGGATGAAAAAGCTTTCGGTGGCATTTGGTATATGATTGATGCCAATAACCAAATTATTCCCAGAATAAATATAACTCCAATTCATCCAACTAAATAAATTCAAATACAATTCAAAACATACCATACTACACAAACATCATTTGATAAATGCCAATCCATGTATAATACATTTACATAACAATTACTAAAAAGAAAAAGTAAAAAGTTGTTAAAACATGTACCAATCGATAAAGATACAAATAATCTTTTAAATTAAAAATGCACTTTAGAAAGCATAACATCTACATTAAACAAAAGTTATACACACACATATAGTATATATTAAATATTAGATTTATAAAATGCATTGGATGTTGAGGCCACAAACAGTCACAGCAGAGTCCCCTACAAACAATCACAACAGAGCCCCCTAGAGGGAGCACAAAGTTATACAAGTGTGCTAGTATCTATGTGTTCGTTGAATCCCCTGGGGGACAGTGTGTCCAATGTATAGATCCAGAAGGTCTCCCTAAGGCACAAACTCCTGAATCTATCTCCCCCTCAGAGGGTCAACGACACACATTCCAAACCGTTGATGGTCATAGAGGAGGGATCTCTGTTGTGATGCTGTGAGAAGTGTCTGGAAAGACTATGAGCTAGGTTCCCTTTAATAACGTTTCTCCTGTGTTCTAGGAACCTAGTACTCATGGTATGTGTGGTCCTACCTACACATTGGGGAAAACAAGAGCAGGATATGAGATAAATGACAAAAGTAGAAAGGCAATTTATTTTGCCCTTCACATCATATTTCTTGTGGTTGGAAAAGGAGCAGAAATCCTTGCCAATAACAAGATGTTTGCATGTAAGACATCTTGTACGTCCACATGAAAAATTACCACAGAGTTGAGTAAAATCCATGGAGTGACTTTTAGCAACATCTCTTAACCGGCTAGGGGCCAAAATGTTTTTGATATTTTTGGCCTTTTTATATGTAACCGCTATGTTTACTGGTAATGTGGGTCCCAGAATGGGGTCGCTTTTAAGGATACTCTAATGTTTACTCAACACCTTTTTGATTTTGAAAGCTGATTGATTCAATTTAGTAATGAATCTAGGACAATTTTCTTGATTATATCCCTTATCACTATATGTAGCCACAGAATTTAGGGAACTGATCTTATCCTTGGATATATTTAGAAGTGTATCTCTATCAATGTTTTTAACCTCATTGAAAACTTTTGTAACTGACTCTTTATCGTAACCTTTTTCAGTAAAATTGGAAACTAACTTGTGTCCCTGTGTTTCAAAATCCTGCTGGGCCGAGCAATTCCTTTTGATCCGATAGAACTGACTTTTTGGTATATTTTCCAGCCATTTACTGTGATGGTTACTCGATGCATGGAGATAACCATTAACTGACACTTCTTTGAAATGAGTTTTAGTTAGTATTTGATCATCACCACCATCCGTCACATACAATGAGAGATCCAAAAACGTAATTTGTCTGGGCTGGATCTCAAATGGGAATTCCAATCCCATCTCATTAACGTTAAAGGATTGGAGAATATCGAAAAGTTCCGACTCCTCTCCTTCCCAGATGATGAGGTAATCTATGAAACGGCCATAGAACACGAGGCCCGCCCCAGTTTAGCATTGGCCCACACATGTAGGTCCTCCCACAACCCCATGTATACTGTAGGTTCGCATAGCTGGGGGCGAACCGTGAGCCCATGGCCATTCCACAGATCTGCAAATAATATTTGTTTTCAAAATAAAATAGTTATGCTGTAATATAAACAGTATGCTGGAAAGTATAAAATCTTTTTGACCTCGATGTACTGAGGGATCTTTATCTAAAAAGTAGTTCACTGCTTCTACCCCCTTGTGATGTTCTATACAAGTGTACTGTATAGTGAAGAAACATTGCAGGTTGCCCTGGGATAGGAGGATTTCCACCGTATAGCTTTGATAGAGTCAATGACATGCAGCGTGTTCCTCAGATATGATCTGAGTGAGGACACATAGGGATGTAAATAGTGGTCCACATATTGAGACATGCTGAACGTCATCGGCTCTATCAGAGAAGAGGGGGAAGGGGAACACAAAATGGATGTGCCCCCTAAAAGAATTCACTAAACTGCACTCCTACATTATATAAAATTTAACTTTTAATGAATTTACTTAAAACATATATTACCAAAACTTTGTGTACTGTGAATTAAAAATAAATTAAATTAACAATACCCAGCATCCCTGTCAGTGAATGTGTGATTATACAATCCCAGTTTAGCAAGTCAATATTGTTGGGATTAGGAAGACAAAGGATGCTGTAAATCAGGTGTTAACCTCTCTGGAGCGACTATGAGACCAGGAAGTAAGTATATATAAAGATATATCCTACTCAGTGAGCAATTAAATAGTTGGAAGTCCAGCAGTCCCGCTCAAGTATATACCAACAAGCACTTGAAGTGATAATTAATGATATATAACCATGCATATGCTTAGGTGGTAACGCTGACACATGCTCTATTAGTGGAAAGTAGTTGACAGCATAGTGGAGCTGGCACTCACAGTATCGTTAACAGTGAGTTACCCATCAAAGGACTCTAAGTGAGCATATGTCATATGAAGCAGGAAGGCAAACTCACTGGCTGTGGTAAAAATACCCAGCTAGTAGGGTCTACATAGATAGGACCAGGAGACTTCAGAGCACTACATTAAAACAGCTCCAAGTAGGAGACTGACACAACTTTGTCCCTGAAGAAGCTCCTTTGCTGGAGGGAAACACGCGTTGGACGCGCAGTTGTGTACCACCTAAGCATATGCATGGTTATATATCATTAATTATCACTTCAAGTGCTTGTTGGTATATACTTGAGCAGGACTGCTGGACTTCCAACTATTTAATTGCTCACTGAGTAGGATATATCTTTATATATACTTACTTCCTGGTCTCATAGTCGCTCCAGAGGGGTTAACACCCTGATTTACAGCATCCTTTGTCTTCCTAATCCCAACAATATTGACTTGCTAAACTGGGATTGTATAATCACACATTCACTGACAGGGATGCTCGGTATTGTTAATTTAATTTATTTTTAATTCACAGTACACAACGTTTTGGTAATATATGTTTTAAGTAAATTCATTAAAAATTAAATTTTAAATAATGTAGGAGTGCAGTTTAGTGAATTCTTTTAGGGGGCACATCCATTTTGTGTTCCCCTTCCCCCTCTTCTCTGATTCACTTTTCAGTTCACAGTTTGCACCCACATCTTAAATTACCACAATTATACACTTGATTACTTTACTCAATTAGTGTGGTTCTGTGATCACTCCCGAACCCTCTTGTTTTTTCATCGACTCTATCCCTGATACTATGGGTCTCCCTGGAGGACAGTCAAGGCTCTTGTGAATCTTAGGGAGGTGGTAGAAAATAGGAATCCTTGGATGCTCTATGTACAGGAACTTAAACTCGGACAGTGTAATGATAGCACTGTCCCTTGCCTCCACCAGATGTTTATGATATAGAGATTGATATTCAATGGTGGGGTCATTATTTAGAGTTGCATAAAATATTTCATTTTGCAATAATCGATTTGCTTCCTATACATAGAGCTCCCTATCCTGGATAACAATACCACCTCCCTTATCAGCCTGACGGATAACAATATTGTCCTGAGTACGAAACTCTTTCATGGCCATCCATTCTAATGGTGAAATATTCTTCCTATTCACTGGGGCAGAGCAAAGGAGCTCTAGATCATTGAGCACCATGGTGTAGAAAGTCTCAACAAAGATACCCTTAGATTGATATGGGAAAAACACTGATTTGGGTCCAAAAGGTGATTGCTTGATTATGGGTTCCAAAATAGAATTTGATGGATGGAGAGTTAATTGGGAATCAGTGAGTCGTATATTTGGACCCATGCACACAGATTCCATAGGTAACTCCACTCCAAATGAATCATTGTTACCCTTCAATGGGGTTTTATTCCTTTAATAGAGATTTTAATGCTTGGATTCAGATCTCTAATTGTGTATTAAAATCAGTGATTGATTCTTCCCTAGAATTTTTCATGGTAAAATACCTTTTTAATGTGATCTTCCGTATAAATTTATTTAAATCCATGAAAAGTTCAAATTTATCAGGAGCTGAAGAAGGAGAGAACGAGAGACCCTTAGCTAGATGTGAAATCTGGTGGGAGGATAGTATGTGTGCTGAAAGGTTGAATATACCATATTTATGTGGTTGCTCCCTTAGTGATTTACAACTCTTCGTTCTTTGGCAGCACTGCCCTGCTCTTGTGCCTCTGAACTTCGTCATCTTCTTCGATTTTGATCTTGTTGTGACCCCTGTTGGTGATTTTTCTCCCAGAGCTGGTATGTCCTTAGCCACGGCACACCTTCGCTCTGTACCTGGTCTAAAAAAGAAGAAGAAGCAGAAGGCGAGGAACATAAAGCAGTAGCAGACTCCCCTTTAGATGTACTTTTAGAAATCTTACTATCATCACAAGTTTGTATTTTGGGTCTCGCTCCTCCCTTGCAGTCACCCTGAACAATCTATATATATAAAATTGAATTTTGTGAGGTTGGTGCTAGATGTGGTGAATCTGATTGGTCCTCAGCCTCTGGCCAATCAGATTGGTGGCTCTATGACATCACCCAACTGCCACTCTTCTTCTCCTCACCTGCAGCTCACCTTCCCCCTCGGCCTCGCCTAACTGTCTCTCTCCCTGTCTCTCTCTGTCTCTCTGTCTCTCTCTGTCTCTCTCTGTCTCTCTCTCTCTCTCTCCTCACCCAGATCACCTCCCCGCCAGCTCCCCCCCCCCACAGCTCACTTCCCCCCAGGGAATCCACCAGGCTCACCCGAGCCCCGGCCAGCAGCAGCATGCGGGTAGTGTCACCACCGACACAGCTCCACGTGGGGGGGGAGGGAAACTGCCACCACCTCTCCCCCACCACACCATTTCTCAGCAGCGCCTCACCTCCCCACCTGCCGCTGACACAGCTCCGCGCGGGGGAGGGGGAACCACCGACGACGACGACACCCGCCTCTGCCCCACCACCCCCCACCCTCTCTCAGCAGCGCCTCACCTCCTCCCCACCCGCTGCTGACACAGATGCACGTGGGGGAGGGGGAACCACCACCGATGACGACACCCGCCTCTGCCCCACCACCCCCACCCTCTCTCAGCAGTGCCTCACCTCCTCCCCACCCGCTGCCAACACAGATGCGGGGGGGAGGGGGAAGGACAACACCACTGCAGCCGCCTCTGAGCCCACCACCCCCCCCTCTCAGCAGCGCCTCACCTGTCCACTCACCGCCGACACTAGCACCCCACTGCCAGTCAGCAGGGGGGGGAGGAAGTTAGGAGAGGGGGGGAGGGAGTCAGGAGAGAGGGGGGGAGAGGGAGTCAGGAAAAGGAGGTGGGGAGGGAGTCAGGAGAGAAAGGGGTGAAGCCCACACATAAATACATACTGACTGACACACACTGACTGACTGACTGACACACACTGACTGACTGACTGACACACACTGACTGACTGACTGACACACACTGACTGACTGACTGACACTCTCTGACTGACTGACACACACTCACTGACTGACACACATACTCACTCACTGACACACACACTCACTGAATGATACACACACTCACTGACTGACACACACACTCACTGACTGACACACACACTGACTGACACACACTGACTGACACACACTCACTGACTGACTGACACATTCACTGACTGACTGACACACACTCACTGACTGACTGACACACACTTCCCCCCACAGTCAGCTCAGCTGCCAAACACACCAGGGGCACAGAGCTGTGAACAGGGGGGGGGGAACGGAGCTGTGAATTGGGGGGAGGGGGAAAACAAAGCATTGATTGGGGGTGGGAATCGGAGCTGTGAACAGTGGGGGGAGGGGGACGCATCTCTGAACAGCTGTGAAGAGGGGGGGAAGGGAGTTGAGAGGGAGGATGGGGGAGCCAGAACATTACATAACGGGCAACGCCGGGTATATCAGCTAGTATTATCATAATCATAGATGATAGAATCATCCAGTCTTAGGGGTGAAAACCTATTTTCAATGGGGCATACATATATTGACTTGGTTTGATTGCTATTATCTTTACATTCTCCGTGACTTACTTCCTTTATAGTCTTCTCTTGGACTACAGATGATAACAATTGCTGTTCTTTACTAAATTTATTAATGTATTAATATAATATGTGTGTGTGCGTATATATATATGTGTGTGTGTGTGTGTGTGTGTGTGTGTGTGTGTGTGTGTGTGTGTGTGTGTGTGTGTGTGTGTGTGTGTGTGTGTGTGTGTGTGTGTGTGTGTGTGTGTGTGTGTGTGTGTGTGTGTGTGTGTGTGTGTGTGTGTGTGTGTGTGTAGAACAGCAAAGATAAGCCTGCAACTAACTAAAAAAAATGACACAAAGTTGCTTAAATCAAAAAATAGGATAATACTGATAAATAAATATAAATAACAGTCTAATGACGGTGCTGGGGACAAATATAATATGAATACCAAAAGAAAAAAGAGAAAAAGAGTGTCCCACTAAAAGCACTCAAGTAAACGTAGTAATGTGTTAATTTATTCAAGGAAAAACATGGATCACACAAAATAGATTAAAAAAGTCCCCAAGGAACCCCTACATAATGTATTCTAACCCAAACATAGGATAGAAAGTACTTGAATATAATATAGTAGGTCAAGCGACACAAAAAAAACATGTATAATACAGAGCAGAAAAACGGTAATAGAATCTACTCCTATGGTTTAAAAGACTGCTAAGTACTAAAACCTAAATACAGCTGATAACTACACTAAATAAGTGCTAATGCAGAACCACTCTGATCACCAAAAATGAGACATATAGTACATATGGCAACTCAAGAGAAATGACAATAAACAATTAACTTGCAGGTCACCATTAATGTTGTCAGCATGAAAGTCCTCAAAAAGGTCCAGAGGTGAGGGCAAAAATCACAGAGTGAAATATCCAGCAGAGGTCCACAGCAAAGAAGGGGGGTTGGTCCCTGGGGAGTGCAAACAGACAGAACCACGACGTACGTTTCGCACCCTTTCCTTCATCCGGGGGCTTAGTGTAAAGGCGTCCATAGAGGGTTTAAAAGGACGCATAAAAAATGACGTGATCCAATCACATTGCGAGCAACAGAGAAAACACAGCTGAAGAGTATGATCCGATTAGGGTTTGGTAATAGGCAGGCCAATTACACCCTGCGTTGTACAACAGCAGCGCTGCTGGGGGAAAAGCTTTGCCTCCCAGATCCTGCGAGCAGACCCGCGATTGGTCTCCAATTCGTCACTTAACCAATCAGAAATGCGGAAACATTCCTCACTTTCAAAATCTCGCGAGTACACAGGAAACAGTAATAGGCTCCAACGAGATGGCCACACAGACAGCAGCACAAGGCTGCCATGGGGCGTCTACCACTGGCATATCCGCATCACATCACAAAGGGCTATAGTTGGTTAGCACTCCGTCATTTGGCCAATCAAAAGAGAAAGACTTAATTAGCATAAGTAAACAGAATCATCGCAGTAAGAAAAACTGTAGAAAGCTTAAATGCACAAACAGGTGATCAGCTAGAAAAATTAATTAATTAAAAGAAACAGACAGGAGCTCAATACGAGTGTTCAAAAATAAAATAGCACCCAAAATGAAAAAAATATAATTTAGCATAATGTAATGAATGTAATAATGATGGATCCCAGAGTTCACATAAACAAAAGAAGGGAGATCAAATAAATTGGATAAACCTGTATGACAAAATAATAGTATTATTATAAATTATATAAATTTGTCAAAGGTAGGTTTTAAAAAATCTATAGAGGGAAACCTCGCTCTGATACCCCTTTATGGTGGAGGCGTGCTGCCTAGGGATAGGTCAAATATGACTAGATAAGTGTATCAAAGGAAATACACTAAAGAGTCCCTTTAGTAGGCGCACCGCAGACCTTTATGTAATAAACGGTCAGGGGTGAAAAAGGTAAATAATGTTATTTTTATTTTATTTTAATAAATCGTAGTGTAATTAAAACAGTATACATTGTGATTTAATAAACTGAGTAAAAAATAGACATCTAAGGTCTATTCAGTATCTACCATACGTCTCCTTTAGCTCTTGTGTAATTACCTAATTTGTTGTAGCGTGGTATACATAGTAGTCAGATCAATGATTATGGGCCTCATGCAGTAAGCGACGATTATGTGAAATCGGCAAGCTTATCGATTAGTCATGTTATTGGCGTTTTTCCCTCTCCGTATGCAGTAAGTGCCGAATACATTCAAAATCAACCAGAAAACAAATCCGCCCACTCTCACGATGATGAGCCGATCACACACAGGTGTATCGGCGTGCGTGGCGGGGTGCTGTTAGGTTGCACAATCACAAATCTTGCTGAATCAGGCGAAACAAGCATGTTTTTGATTGCGCGCCATATTTAAAGGCAACGTGTACTGCTAATCATTCTCTGTGTTGTTGGGAGTGAGAGAGACGCACAGAGCTGGACGATTGAACATTTGCATATTGACTGAGAGACTTGTTGTGTATTGGGTGAGCTTTGTCCTTTGTTGTTTTGTTTACATCTTTGTCTTGTTTTATATGTGGAAGTGGGTCGTGTGATTGCCTGTACATTTCTTGTCTGTTTTTTGTGAGTGCTGGAAGTATGCCCGCAAAGCGTGGGAAGAGTGATGCTGGTGGGAGTGGGAGTGCTACTCGTGCGAGTACGCGTCGGAGTGAACGTTCTGTTCAGGGGAGTGATGTTGCTGGTGCACCGAGTGGTGTTGCTGGGAGTGGGAGTGCTGTTGTTGGGAGTGGGAGTGCTGGTGCTGCGAGTGGTGTTGCTGGGAGTGGGAGTGCTGTTGTTGGGAGTGGGAGTGCTGTTGTTGGGAGTGGGAGTGCTGTTGCTGTGAGTGGGAGTGCTGGTGCTGGGAGTTGGAGTGCTGTTGCTGTGAGTGGGAGTGCTGGTGCTGGGAGTGCTGGTGCTAGGAGTGTGAGTGCTGGTGCTAGGAGTGTGAGTGCTGGTGCTAGGAGTGGGAGTGCTGGTGCTAGGAGTGGGAGTGCTGGTGCTGGGAGTGCTGCTGGTGGCGCAGTTGCTGATGGGGTGTCTGGTGGTGGCGTGCTTGCTGGTGGCCAGCTTTTGGAGGCTCTTCCATTGGAAGAAGGAGAGTCCAGTCAGCACCAGCCAAGCTCTGACCCTAAACCTGCTCGGAAAAAACGTGTGGAGAAGCCACGTAATCCTCGCTTCAATGACCAGGAAAATAGGGCTCTTGTCACTGGCATTCTGGAGCACTATGACAGTCTCTATGGACATTTAGTAGGTAAGTGTAACTTTACATTTATTATTCAAATACATGTGATCCTAGGTCATCTGAGTTTTGTTCATATGCAAATATGGGTACACAATATCTTTCTATGTTCATTAGTGTGGAAACACAGCTTTTTACCATGCCTTACAAGGACAAATAAACACAGCCGGTCAATTTGCCAGAACTGCATACAATATGAATGCAACCTTGCTTACATGTATAGGTTTAGTAGTGAATGCTCATGTGCTGCACATATTACACATAAAACAGCATGTTTGCTATCTCTTGGAACAGCTAGCAGTGTAGGAAACTGGTGCTTATATTATTATTAATTTACCTCATATCTTTTATATGTTTTTCAAGGGCGGACAAGTGCAGCAAGCAAAAAAGAAATGTGGGACACAATAGTCATTGGTGTCAATGCCTGTGGGAATAGTGTCAGGGACAAGTATCATTGTCGGAAAAGATTTGATGATATTAGGTCCAAATTGAAAAAGAAAATACAAGACCAACGCGTGCATGCTACTGGCACTGGAGGTGGGCCCACACCACAACGTCTCATATTGACTCCATTGGAGGAGCTGCTTCGGCCAAAATTACTTACCGTCGTCGTGGAAGGCTTGGCTGGTGACCGTGACATTGGAATTTATCCGTCACAATTTCCAGCAGGTGATAAATATTACTGTACTAGGCGTGTCGTTGCTTACAGTTATTTTGCATATTTACACTGCTTTTTATACTGTCTTCACAATATAAGCATACCTGCATCTATATATGTATATGTCTGATTCTGTATATATATATCTCAAAATAGACATATATGTAGTAGTCCTACTAAAAGCAGTAACTAATATAGCACGTGCCATTGCGTGCTCATTTACATGTGAATTCCCAAAATGCATAGCTGCAGTGGAAGCAATTGATGGTGGGCGAAGATGGGGAACAACAGGGTAGTACACATGTGTAACACATGTTCATGAGAAATTATTAGTAGCTACAGGTACAGAACAGAAATATGTATCATATTATTGTGTATTTTATTGATTTTACTCCGACAAACATGACATTACTGCCTATTTTAAGCATGCATCAAAGAAATTGCATGTAACGGCCTACAAACATCACTGGCACTAACACATCTATAGTTGCTTATGAAAAGGTCCATTTTTGCTTTATGTCATATACAGACAGCATAATGAGGCACACGTATCATATGTTATGTCATTGTTTTCATAACTTAAACACTGCAGATGACTACTTAGCTCATCTACCATTGTGTTAAAGCAGCTGCAATTAATATCTCATCACAGCATACACTTCAACAGAGGGGGTGGGGTTCAGCACACACACTAATTACAGCCTCATTTCACGGTCAACTTAGTTCACACCATTTGCACCTGGTTCAAGTCATTGAAAGGTGTGGCTGATTAGGCTTTTTGGGGAAGGGAATACCTTTCTTACAACCTGAATAGCACAACTGAAGTTAATCACACTCATTTGAAAGCTTAACTCTAGCTACTAAATGCCCCAACAACTCATTACTTATCAAAGCGTACGTCACACATTAGTTCACTCATATCTATAGTTGAACTACTATGAAAGACACATTATCACACACTGCATGTGTTGTCTTGTTGAGTCACAGCCACATTCAGGTGTGCCACATCTTCGATTAATGTACCACACATATCCTCTACCAAAAACAACACTTTTTGCAATATGACCACCTTCATGATAACCATTGTGAATGGTCATCTCATGATAGTTATGTACATTATGATACTGATATCACTACACAACATATGATTTTTATGTACTCATTTAATCTATTTATCCTCACGCATTACTGCAGAAACATAGTATGTTGTATGTTAGGGAACTCAAAAATTCTAAGTACACAGGCATGTACAGTGTTATTACAACTATTTATGTTCACTTTCACACACATTTTCGGTTAAGGAACTGATGTTGTTAGTTAATCATAAATACAGAACATACAATAAGTGTTTGTTCAATATTTACACATGTAAATGTAAAACTTATGTTATTGTTATATATAGTTGCCCCTGGAGGACATGTGTCACCTGAGATGGAACAAGTGTCTTCACCTGGGTCAGCCAGCTCAACACTACTAGAAGGTGAGTGTATCATTTGCTGGCCATATAATATGTGCTCTTCTATATGTTATGTTGTCATGTGCATTATTTGTTTTGCACATCTTCTTTAAATAGGATTACTTAGTGTCAGTGAAAATTAAGTGTAAGGCAACATGTATTGTGTTAGTGATGTTAATTATCATGTAGGACTTCTGAGTTTAGAGCAACTTTTCATTCATTCATATTTCATACTGAGTCCAAACATTATTCGTAAGTCAAGGTAGTTTTTAATGAGGTTATAAAACGTATGCTAACATGTTAGGTGTTACTTAGGACATAGTACAATTACATAGTAACACAGCATACATTAACATGCCATTTAATAATGTGTACATTTCTTTTTAGAACATCATGGTGATGAGGATGATGAGTATGATGAGGATGACGCCACAGAAGAGACTGAAATACAATCATGTGACCATGAAGAGGTGCCAATAGAAACTGTTGTACCGCCAAATCGTCCATCAACTTCCACATACGATGCAATTGTAGCTTCAGAGGGAAAAATAGTGGACGCAGAAAATCGTCGCCATTCAGACATGATGACAGTGCTGGAAAGGATGATTGGACTGCAGGAAGAAACAGTATCACAATTGGCACATCTCCACAGAGTCTTCATTGAAGTGCCTAAACAGTTGCAAAAAATCAACACCTCATTCGAAGCATTAGTTGTTCAGCAAACACAAGCTAATTACTGGAGAATGACTAATGTACCACAATTCAACACCTCCCAGCCAGGATCTGTTCATGCAGGTCAGTTTTCACCACATTCATCTGATATTCATTCACCAGGCCCAAATGTTACCGGTCAAGTAGCAGAGATTGCTGTGCAGGTTCCTGACGACATACTACCACTGCCATCTGTACAAAATCAGCAGCTGACACCTACAAAGGAGCCCACAAAAACAAAATACAAGCAGTTACTACTGACCAGTTTTTGGTCAAAAACAACAATAGACACACATGAAACAGACCAACCATCACTTGTGCAGTGTCTACCAACTTGCTCACATGTGTCACTGGGCACAAGCCCTGTCCGTGAACAGTCACTACCCAAAAGCCCTGTAGGTGAATCGCTGCCCAAAAGCCCTGTAGGTGAGTCGCTGCCCAAAAGCCCTGTAGGTGAGTCGCTGCCCAAAAGCCCTGTAGGTGAATCGCTGCCCAAAAGCCCTGTAGGTGAATCACTGCCCAAAAGCCCTGTAGGTGAGTCACTGGCCACAAGCCCTGTAGGTGAGTCACTGGCCACAAGCCCCGTAGGTGAACAGTCACTGGCCACAAGCCCTGCCCGTGAAGTGCCAGAGGCCACTCAAAGTGGCTCTGTTGTGCCTAAAGTTGGTGGCAAAAGAAAAAGGAAAATTCAAGAGACAACAAGCAGGCCTGTTACTCGCTCGCAAAAGGAACAAAAAAAATAAATGTTATAATTCAGAAAATATGTCTTTGGCCTTGTTTTGTTGACTTCAGATTATCTAATTACTATTGTATGTATGCTGAAGACTGTGTTGTTTCCAAACTTTCAACTATGTTCTTGTACACGTGAAGTTTTGGAAATGTTAACACTCATAATTAATTGTGTTATAAATATTTATGTTGTAATCGTCTGTTCAGTAATGGTCCACCAGGAGCCAGTTGCTAAGTTTAGAGAAGCTGCCATTGACTTTGCAGCAAAACATTGCATTTGGGTGTGTTAATTGATGTAAGAATTGCATATGCATATTAGTCACATGCAATTATTAAAACACCTAAGTAAGTGCAAACATCTTTCTTGTACGTGTACAGCAGGATTATGTGTAAATTATTACTTACCTTTGCCTTGCTTGGCCATTGTAATTTTGTCCTTTAATCAGTTGTGTGTTCGTTTCTATAACATCTCAGAATGTATAATAATATATATACACACACACACACACACACACACACACACTGAGTGAGTGTGAGTGTGAGTGTTTGAGTGTGTATATATATATATGTATATATGTGTATATATATATATGTATATATGTGTATATATATATGTATATATGTGTATATATATATGTATATATGTCTATATGTATATATGTGTATATGTGTATATATATATGTATATATGTGTATATATATATGTATATATGTGTATATATATATGTATATATGTGTATATATATATGTATATATGTGTGTATATATATATATATATATATATATATATATATATATATATATATATATATATATATATATATATATATATATAGTACTATATAAACTGGTATTCACAAACTAATACACTTCATGCTTCCTTGTGAAAGCACACTATTTTAATAATACAGGCCTAATGTTTGAGAAATATCCTAAGTATGAGACTCTAACAGTATTGTGCTTAAACAAATGTTTATTACTTAATTCAATCATGTTTCTCACCATTTAAATAGGTTTCATACAAGGTATACTTAATGCCATCAATGTTGTGTGTACTCCTGCAATATAAAAAAAAATAAAATATTATATATAAATATATATATATTTTTATAAGAGATATATTTATATATATATATATATATATATATATATACACACGTATTTAAACTCATGCAGACAGGGAGTTAACCAGACTTTCACATACACACAGAAATGTAAGCGGGGAAAAAACATTTCTTTTTGCAGGTGTGTTTTTACTGATATGCCTGGCTAAGAAATATTTTCACACACTGGTCTTTGTTAGTTTTCAAAAAAACACTATGTGAACGCATTCACAGTCTAGGGATGTTTTTCACAAACGAGATAAAAGAAGGAGAAATGTTTCTCCCACAGTCCCATATCACGAACCACAACTGTTAACCCAATTAGACAAACAAATCCAATTGGCGTTTGAAATAAGGAGTCAAAGTAGTTACTTTTGTTGACCTTGACAAGGAAAAACAGGAGTTTGTTAGCCATTCAGCACATTCATTTTGATGAGCAAATAACACAGACCTGCACACAGCTTTTGTGCTACTCAGACATGGCTGATGAATTCGTTAACAATATTAATCCCCTTTTAGGGTATAAGTACATGATCTGTGAAGCCATCTTGAACAGTCGCGGACAGAAAGCAAGCACACGCCAAATCGATGATTTCATTCGAGCAAAATATCCTTATTACCAAGACCGTAAGCATGCACGGAATTTTAATTCCTCAATAAGATTCACTTTATCAAGTAATGACTTTTTTGAACGTGACCAGGATAAGCTACAACACACCTATGGTTTCTGGAAGATTGCCCCGGAAAAACAATTTATCCTGAAAGACGGCACTTATATTGTCGTGAAAGGCATATTTATTCCTAATGGCAATAGCAATGTATCCGCTACTACTGATCCCTTTGAATCGATACGTGCTGCAATATCTGCAGCCTCCATTCCTGAAACCCACATTGTACAAGAACAAAAGTACTATGATTATGTACCAAGCCTTTCAGCTGAAATTGCATTGGAATGGGAACCGGAAGAAATGAACCTACCTCCCGACCAATTATTTGAAGAAAGCAGTGGCGATTCCTATGAGCGCATCCTGGAGGAGATATGTGCCATACTGGATTCAGCGGTTGGGTTAAGCGTGGATGAAAATGGCTTGCATTTCTGGAGCGACCAGTTGCAGCCAGGCGAAGAGTTAATTCTAGAAGAATGGTAAATATAACAATCGTTATGCGTTGACTCTGCGTTTAAATTTTTTTTTTTTTTGTAACCACCATTTTCACTTTCAATGCGTGGATACAGCGTAACATTGCAGACTGCATAACATGTAGCGATCACAAACAAATTGTTTCCTAATACAATATAGTAGGACCTGAAAGAGTAGTACACATTGCTGACGGAATAAATATACGTACTTTCCTATCCCTTTAAACATATTAGCAACATTTTACCATTACTCTAACACATACCTGTTTTGTTATCATGCAACATCTACAACATTGAAAACCGGGTCCACCACGTATGACGTGGGACCCTTGTCATGGGCCAAGGCGTCCTTAAAAAGGATTAGTGATGTAAGTCCCGCCCCCAAGCGACGTGCGCGCCTCAAAGCCTATTGGCTGTCATGTTTTGTTATAGTAACGGTAACTGCAGTGTGTGATGCGTGCGGCTCAGTGTTTGTAGGCGTACCCTGGGCGTTAGCCGAATGTTAATTGAGTGGGAGGAGTGTTAGCGTGCGTTTCACGCTGGCTTAACATGACGTCACACGTATTGCATTTGCGCATTGTGTTATCGGCCGTGCTTTCTGTCCAAACACGTCTGTTTAAAAAGAATACAGATGTACTCGTTTAGAACGAATGTAGTTTCATATTCATTGTATTTGAAAGAAAGATTTTATGTTTAATGGTATTTTCAAGATGTATTGAACGCACAACGTACGCTTTGTTTTGCGCATGCGCTAACAGTTAGTGCAGCCAAGCGTGAAGTGCGTGCGCACACTAAGATGTGCGCGCACATTTTTCAGTATACAGGCAACGTTCACATCATATACATAGTTATGCCTGCTACAAATTTAAAGAAACATTACATACTGATGTACACTTGTAGTTCTAACATATAAGTGAGTGACGTGTGTATGTACACAATCATATAGAGCTGTGTAATGCGTTGTCACGGATACATATATAGTAAGGTGCCATATTTGACCATCATATGTTTGCTGTATTTCAGAGATGTCGGGGAAGATACAATCGGATCAATGTATGATTTCAGAAGAGTCTACCTTTATATGAGATGATTGTGAGGAGGAGCCACCGACTACTATACTACATATGGAACTAATTTTATATTGCTTGCAGCGCTTATTAACAAACAATTAAAAATGTGATACCCTTATGCCTATATTGCATAAGCACTTAATTAACATAATGATGTTGCAAAAGAGTGCCTCATGAATTTTTATTGAGTGTTCTTTAATGACTACTAACATTTTATGACATGGTGTGTTTTATATATAACAACCATTCCCACTCTGCTAACACATTTGTGTATTCTAATATGTAATGGAACGTATGACTGTCGAAACTATGTAACAATAATAATAATAATATGAGCATGTTCATGTATAGGGCTGCTAGTTGTACGCAGCGATTTACAGACACATGTTTCAGCCTGAGGTCCCTGGCCCGTGGAACGTACAAATGTTTTTTTGCCGCATGAGGCACAGGGAGATAAAGTGACTTGGCCAAGGTCACAAGGAGCCCACACCGGGAATTGAACCAGACTCCCCTGCTTCAAACTATCAGTGCCAGTGTGTGTCTTTACTCAGTGAGCCACTCCTTCTCCCAATGTAAAGGACACTTACAACCAAGTAGCCATTTATTTTTAAAATCTCTTGTTACATGGGTATGTAGATGAAATGGTTTGGGACTGTAGCAAATAATGTTACTGGCCAGATGTTATGGTCCCCTCCAATGCATGATGTTCTGAATATGACATCACCATCATGTTATGAAGTACGTTTCTGTGTATATTTCATTAACCTAACTAACTATAGTTTACTGTGTTTATTAATCGTTTAGAAATACATAGTATAGTCAATATGATGATATAAGCTACCATAATAAAGCTGGTGTTATCATTTGTCGGTGTTATACATGGATCCTACACCAATTGATAGAGACACAAACAGTTGTCTTAAAAAGTGTGTCTATGCTAGTGATGAATGTGCTCCCGTAAGTAAACAAATAAGTACAGTTATCCCCTTTTCTCCAACCACCTCTATATTACATTAATGGAAATTATAAGGAAACCTACATAAAATGTGATGAAATGTGAGTAATCATTTTGTAATACAATGCACATGAAAGCTCAAGAGTAGCTAAATGCATATACATGATACAGAAAGTACATATATGTAACATTTGTGTTTAAACCAATATGTTGGGTTTTTAGTTCCAATAATTATAGGAAGATTGAGGTAGCCACATCTTATGAGAGATGTCAGCAAATATACATACCATGATCAGTCATACTGGAGATATACCTATAATGCAAAGGAACAATATATAAATTGCAAACATTGACATGCCATCTTCAGTACCGTAAACAACACAGCAAAGTGTGTATTTGGTGTTAAATGTACAACACCATGTATATTTCATGACATTCAAAATGTAAATCAGCCTGGTGTACACATCATATGGATGTACATGTTACACTGCACCAATAACATTGTATGTAAGCATACTAGAAGCATGAATGATTATGGGCATAATATGTGTTTTGTCTTAGCATAAGGAATAACACAATGCTAAAATATTATTGCTTTGTTACCCAAGTTGTATTCACATACACACAACTAAAGTACAATTGAAGAGGGATTATATAACCTGTGCAACAATAACATACCGGTGCCACATCCCTTTGTGCACACAGCAGAGAAAAGAAAGGTGTGCAACCCATATTCATCTGTGTCCTAACAGAAGGTTATATAAAGAAACATTATTGTTAATATAACATAATTAAACTATAAAAGTAGTACTAGGAACATATGAGTTTGTACTTACAAGAAAAAAATGAATTGATGAGATTCTGTCGTGTCTGGCCACCACTGGCTGTTTGTTCATTTTCAGCAGCTACATGGGTGGGATGCTCGTCTACCAAAGCCTCAGCTAGGTCTGACTGTACATTGTGCCTGAGTGCAACATTGTGCAAAATGCAACAGGCAAGGATAATATCAGACACTTTTTGAGGCTTGTATAGAAGAGCCCCACCAGTTCTGTCCAGACACCTAAACCTGGTCTTGAGTAGGCCAAATGTCCTCTCTATAACAGATCTTGTAGATATATGGGCTGCATTGTACCTGTCCTCTGCTTCAGTTTGAGGGTTTAGCACCGGAGTCAAGAGCCACGGCCTAATTCCGTATCCTGAGTCACCTATAATGAATGGAGCACACATAAGCTGACATTAGTGATCAAATTGTACAATGCCAACATTCCTAAATCAACATGTGTTTTGTGTTAGAACATGTAAATATGTACTCACCCAGCAGCCAACCAGGTTCAAAATGTCCCTCTTCGAACGCATGGAAGACTGAAGAGTTCCTCAGGATAGAGGAATCGTGACTGGAACCAGGGAACTTGGGTACCACATGCATTATCCTCATCGTGGCATCACATACCACCTGTACATTGAGTGAATGGTAGTGCTTCCGATTGCGGTACACATGCTCACTCTGACTAGGTGCAATCAAAGCAACATGTGTGCAATCGATTGCACCCAGCACACATGGTATCCCTGCTATATTATAAAAGCCAGTCCTGACTTCCAGCCACTCTGTTGCCTCTGTAGGAAAATGAATATAATTCCTAGCGCGTCTATTGAGTGCATAGAGAAACTGGGTCAAGGCCCGCGAGAATGTAGATTGCGAGACCCCGCCCACTATGCCCACAGTTGTCTGGTATGACGCGGAAGCAAGATAATGTAATGAGCACAGCATTTTAACAAGCCCAGGGACTGCACGACCTCTGGCTGTGAAAAAATCTAAATCCCCCCTTATCTCCTCATAAAGAGCTAAGATTGCTGCTGAACTCAAACGATAGCGACTTACAATCTCCTCCTCACTCATCCCATCTAACAGGGTTCTCTCCCTGTACAGACGCGGACGAGGCACAAGTTGTCTCCTCTGTCTTCTCCTCTGATCTCCTGTCCCTCTACCTGTCCCTCGGCCTGTCCCTCTCCCTGTCCCTGTCGTATCCGCGTCACTGTCACTGTCCCTCGGTGTGTCCCTACCTTGCCCTATATGATTGTCTTCATCATCAAGCATGTCATAGAAAAGAATGTTCCTCCGTCTCCTAAACATTCGCAACATTTTGAAATGAGTAGCTGTGAATGAGCAGGTAATGTGCGTCCTTTAAATAGGTATGTGATGATGTCAGGTGACATAGTAAAATGCAAGGTGTTACATTAACATAATAAAGTACTTCTGTGGCAAGCTGTGTGCACTTGTTGTTCTAAGTATTTGTTGTGTGTATTCTGCAGGGAATGATGATATTTGGCAATGATGTGACGTGAAGCTTTGTACAAAGATTGCTTGCAAATAAATAGTTGCATGTGCAATGCATGTAACACTTGTGAACGCAAGAGTCAGTCATGTAATGAGACAAAAAGGCTGAGATTGACGTGGGAAAAGTTTTGTGTAACATGTGTAATTATCCATGTTATTGTGACATGTTGGCAACAATGAATAGTCGTGTGCATATGCATGCATTTGTGTAAGGAGGATAGTTGGTATAGAATGAGTTTACAAGGTGTCCCAATGATGAATTACTGTACATGTGTGTATAAGTTAGGTTGAAGTGCTTGTAATGCAACGGTTACAATGTAAACATGCAATGTGATTGAGCGTCCAATAAGTGACGTCATGAAAATAGGGAGGACCCAAAAGTATATGTAAACATGAGAAGACAGATGTACATGAACGTTTAAAGATGCGTGTCACATTACAAGCATTGTGTAATGTAAAGGAAGATGAATATACTGTGTATGAGTGACATGTGTGACATGTGTGACATCATGTAAATAATTGTCGCTGAGTTGAGTAAAATGTGTGATATGATGTGAGGTTCTCCTTTAAGAGTGTAGTATAGTATTTTCCCTTGCCACATCATCACATGATGAGTAATGTGACCCGCAAATGCTGAAAACATGTAAAAGTCGAATGTTATGCAAATAAGACACATCAGCTGTGACACAATGCAGGGAATGCCCCCACACTGTAATGCAAATCCCCCTTGTATTGTGAGCAATGAAACGTAAACAGTACTATACTGTTATACGTCCCCGCTCCATTGACTTCCATTGATGTACAGAAGATTTTTTTTTTCTAAGTGCCGTTCCGGCAGCCTTAGCGATTGTTCTCCCGTCCAAAATGCCAACTTTAGTTGGCGGGAGAAATCGGCCATAACATCTCAATTTCGTAGTGCCGATCAGCCCCGATAAGCTGTTTTTTTTTGTTGAATCCAGCCGATTTAAAAAAGTGGCGATCAGTGTCGAAAACAGGCTTATCGGCAGGCGACTGGCCATAACCAAATTATCGGCTCCGAAACCTGGCGATATGAAGCACTTATCGGCGCTTACTGAATCTCAAACCCAATTTTGGCTATAACATGGCCATATTTCCCTTATCAACGCTTACTGCATGAGGCCCTATCTGTTATTCAACTCCCTGTGTCCCTGCCCAAATCCCTAGTATCCTTAATATAGACAAATAGACAGACACCTGTCTTGTGTGCAGGTAGGGGGGCTAGAAGTTTAGTCAGATAGTTATACAAAATCCCCCTTGTGAGCGGGTCAGGTTCTGGGTACAGGAGATCTTTACTCCATTGTGACTGTTGGAATATGTTTAAAACTCCCGGTATCCCTGCCCACCACCTAGGTGTCCGTTATATGCAGAAACCAAAAGCCTGTTCTACATACAGTTAAGAGATGCCTGGCAGTTTGTCAAGGGTTATGTATAAAGTCCCCTTCATGAGCGGGTCAGGTTATGGGCATAAGTGATCTCTGCTTTGTGAATATTCAATTACACATGCGTCAGAACGGGGTTGTATTGCCACCAGCGCCTTTGTTTATTATAATGCTTTTAGTTAGGAGTAGTAGTAGTAGAAGCAGGATGGCGTTATATATTGAAGCTGGATAGCAAGTACACTGGCAGCGTATATGTATGTGGACAGTGTAGTGTTGTTGTCCACTATTAAATATTCATAACATCCCAGTTGTATGGAATGCTGATCATATAACGTGTATATCCCCTATTGGGGTTTGCTGCACATGCGTGAGAGCGGAGCTATGACGCTACTTTTTTCTTACTGAATGATGTTCGTGACTAGCAGACTACCAGGTAAGGATAGTTATAGCATAACTTTAACATATTAGGTGAATGGGGCGCAGGTCCTAATGTATTCTTAGTTGTTAAGATGCCTGCGTGTAAATCCCCTATTGGGGTTAACTGCGCATGTGTGAAAGCGGAGCTATGAGCAGCGCGCAGGTCCTGGTTATCTCTTCGTTGAGATTCGGACTGCACATGCGTCAGAAACAGGACTGTGTTGTTGCCTGTACTTTGGAGTCACAATTACAAAGTTTTTACTCTGATACTCTTGGGTAAGTAGGAGCCAGATGGCGTCATGTATTTAGGCTAAGTTAGATATTGTGGCACACTCAAGACATTGGCTGCGTTTATTCAGAACAAAATAGTATCCCACGTGATGTTCTTCGTTGAGATTCAGACCGCGCATGCGTCAGAAACGGGGCTGTGTTGTTGCCTGTACTTTGAAACCTAAAAACAACAAAACAGGTAGCGCTAACCGCAAAGATATGACATAGTATCTAGTACCCTATGTTTAGATAATTAACTATACATAAGGGGCTCCCTGGGATACAAAAACTGACCCCCTGGTCAGAACAACAGTATGGACAAAAGATAGTATCCGTGGGCGCCTATATTAACAACTACTATGAAAAGGATATACGAAAACCAAGCCTGTTGGCTGTGAAGAAACGTGGCTCCTCACGGTGTGCTTAAAAGAAAAGAAAAAGCACAACACATAGCGTAATACTGTAGAATATATGACAAACAACACTTAAGACAACATATAACAGCTTAGAAATAGATTTGAATTTACACAATAAAAACATTTAATAACAATTAATATAATACACAATACACATGGACATATATTATGTGGACAAGTAAAAATGAATGAAATAATGATTCTAATACTCCGTAGCACCGATGATGATAGTTGCAATGCCTACTCCCAGATGGAATAGGTTTGCAGGCAGTGGATAGTTTAGAGAGTATCCCCTCTCGTTTCTTTAAGCTGCTCTCTGCTGACTGGCGTCTCCGTCTGCACGTGTATGTAAATCGTCAAACAGGAACTCCTGCAACACGCTGGGAAGGACGTCCAGTAGATGGTAAACAGCAGCAGCTGATTCGGCACGCCGTCGGCAACGGTAGACTAGCCGGTTGATAGCGCACACAGATTCGCCAATACGTGGGGATACTGTCACCAAGGTGCTGGGTATTAAAATCGCCACCCTACGCGTTTCAAGAGCGTTCTGCTCTCTTCCTCAGGGGTATGTGGAATAAAAGTCCAGCGACATCCTTTAAATACAGGGTCCGCAATTTTAGTGAGTAATTTCACCTGCAGTTAATTGCACATGCGCAGTGGAAGAAATGAGGTAGTTCTTGGGAATGGTTGTGTAATCAAACACATGCGCAGTTGAACATTCAAAGTGCTATTGCAAAGAGCTACTGCAAATTTGTATAATCAGCTGTTATACGTAACGAACAACATTGACATGACAAACTTATTCTATAAACAACAAATAGCATATATAACTAACAAAATATATTTATATACTTACATTACAATTCATTAATTAATCTAAATAAATCCTAGAAAATTTCTACGTGATACACTCGTATATAAACTTTATAATCGTGATCTATAGTGAATTAATGTGCCTATTGATAACTAGTGTAACTCTATATAATAATAATCAAAATATTTGTGAATGTGTTATGCTAATAATAATGTACTTAGGGTATATGTAGGAGGAGCCTACTGTTAGAAGTAAAATAGACACTATTATCTGAGGTATGTCTATTAAATGGACGATGGTAATTTTAACCCACCAAAAAGGATTTCAAATCAAATTCTACATTTAAGCCCATTGGGGACAGAGTACGTAACTCATAAATCCAATAGGATTCTCTTCTTCGAACACTTGCTGCCCCAGAAGAAGTCACAGGAAGTGACGAAACATGCGGCATGTCGGGTCTTTTGCCGACAAACAGTAATTCTACCTGAACCTCCTGCAGCTCACACAGAGCCTAGCTCATCCTTATATATACTCACGATTATCTAATTTGGTACACCCATTTAAAGAGGTGTTAGTACTGCCATAGGGCAGTGTATTCTTGGGACGATACTCTGTACAATCAGCCCCTACGGGGGAAATACACACAAATTGACTGATCTTCCCACGAACGGGATGTTTAGAACATGTTTACTTTGTTCTGAATAAACGCAGCAAGTGTTCGAATTGTGCCACAATATCTAACTTAGCCTAAACATATGACGCCACCTGGCTCCTACTTACCAATGAGTATCATGGTAAAAACTTTATAACTGTAACTTCAAAGTACAGCCAACAACACAGCCCCGTTTCTGACGCATGCGCGGTCTGAATCTCAACGGAGAACATCACGTGGGATACTATTTTGTCCTGAATAAACGCAGCCAATGTCCTGAGTGTGCCACAATATCTAACTTAGCCTAAATACATGACGCCATCTGGCTCCTACTTACCCAAGAGTATCAGAGTAAAAACTTTGTAATTGTGACTCCAAAGTACAGGCAACAACACAGCCCTGTTTCTGACGCATGCGCAGTCCGAATCTCAACGAAGAGATAACCAGGACCTGCGCGCTGCTCATAGCTCCGCTTTCACGCATGCGCAGTTAACCCCAATAGGGGATTTACACGCAGGCATCTTAACAAATAAGAATACATTAGGACCTGCGCCCCGTTCACCAAATATGTTAAAGTTATGCTATAACTATCCTTACCTGGTAGTCTGCTAGTCACGAACATCATTCAGTAAGATAAAAGTAGCGTCATAGCTCCGCTCTCACGCATGTGCAGCAAACCCCAATAGGGGATATACACGCTGTATGATCAGCATTCCATACAACTGGGATGTTATGAATATTTAATAGTGGACAACAACACTACACTGTCCACATACATATACGCTGCCAGTGTACTTGCTATCCAGCTTCAATATATAACGCCATCCTGCTTCTACTACTACTACTCCTAACTAAAAGCATTATAATAAACAAAGGCGCTGGTGGCAATACAGCCCCGTTCTGACGCATGCGTAATTGAATATTCACGAAGCAGAGATCACTTATGCCCATAACCTGACCCGCTCATGAAGGAGACTTTATACATAACCCTTGACAAACTGCCAGGCATCTCTTAACTGTATGTAGAACAGGCTTTTGGTTTCTGCATATAACGGACACCTAGGTGGTGGGCAGGGATACCGGGAGTTTTAAACATATTCCAACAGTCACAATGGAGTAAAGATCTCCTGTACCCAGAACCTGACCCGCTCACAAGGGGGATTTTGTATAACTATCTGACTAAACTTCTAGCCCCCCTACCTGCACACAAGACAGGTGTCTGTCTATTTGTCTATACTAAGGATACTAGAGCTTTGGGCAGGGACACAGGGAATTCAATAACAGATAATCATTGATCTGACTACTATGTATACCACACTACAGCAAATTAGGTAATTACACAAGAGCTAAAGGAGACGTATGGTAGATACTGAATAGACCTTAGATGTCTATTTTTTACTCAGTATATTAAATCACAATGTATACTGTTTTAATTACACTACGATTTATTAAAATAAAATAAAAAGAACATTATTTACCTTTTTCACCCCTGACCGTTGATTACATAAAGGTCTGCGGTGCGCCTACTAAAGGGACTCTTTAGTGTATTTCCTTTGATACACTTATCTAGTTAGGTTTTAAAGAAATAATACTTTGGCCCCTACCGGTGAGGAATGTTTCCGCATTTCTGATTGGTTGAGTGACGAATCGGAGACCAATCGCGGGTCTGCAATGCATGTGGCTGAACCGCAATTCCTGCTCATGCGCAGTATGCAATGAAGCACGCAGCGGCCATCTTGGAAAACCGCCTCTGACTAATGAGCAAAAACGCGTGTGTTCTGCAAAACTAATAGAGAAGACAGCACGCAGAGAGTGCCAGAGCGTAACCAGCTACCTGGGGATGCGATGGCATAGGCGGAGCCAACTGCGCATGCTTGGGCTAGATGCGAAGGCAAAGGAGCCTAACGGAGTTCCCGTGGGGCAGGGGGAAGGAGGAGGGAAGCAAGGAGACGGAAGGGGAGCAACTCAGAGTGTGATTCTGTGTGCATAAATCGTGTTACCCACGTTTTAACAGTGTAAAGAATTGCCTTTGAAAATCTGGGGCAATCTCCCAGTAATGCTGCAACATTTCTTTGACATTTCTGCAAACATGCATTAAACATGAGAAAGGGATGGAAGCAGCTAGATTTTTTCTAGAATTACAAAATAAACTAGCAGAGGACAGATTGATTTAATTGTACAGGGAATTTAATTCGTTTTTTATTTTAACTTTGGGGATGTGTTCTATTTGCAATGCTGTGGCACAGCTATGGACACTACATTTTCCCCTAGCTATGTCAATCTTTTTATGTGATATTGGGAGTTATGCCATTTGGAACAACAACCACTCCTTTAACAACATTTTTGTGCGGCGGTAGATTAAGATTAATCATGCATAGGGTGGATCTATAACAGAGGACCAGGAAGAGTTAGGAAGCTGGGTAACAGTGTGCAGAGAAAGAGGAAGAGGCAGACCAGGCCTGAGCTGACCCATCACAACATTAACAATCTGGTCAATAGATTTTTGGGACTTTCTGGAAATGACCTGGCAGTCCTGGTACATGTTGGCACCAATGACAAAATTAAAGAACAATGAATGGTCTTAAAAATTATTTCAGGGATCTAGGTCACAAGCTTATGGCAAGGACCTCCAAATGAGTGTTTTCATAAATACTACCAGTGCCATGTGCTAGCCCATGGAAACAGTTGGAGTTCAGGGAGGTTAATGCATGGGTAAGAAATCCATGCAGGAAGGAGAGGTTTGGGTTTCTAGAACACTGGGAGTCCTTCTCTGACAGGTGGTATCTTTTTAGTAAGAATAGATTGCACCTCAACAGAGAAGGATCTTTTGAGGATATTTTAAACCTGGGTGGGGAAGGGGGGCACACACTAGAAGTAATGAATTAGACAAAATTAATAGGAATGGGAACATAGCTATGGGTCTTAGGTAGGGTTGAGGGAAAAGGAAAGTTTAGCAAGCAGGGACGCATCAAAATTAAATACAAATAATACTAACAAACCAGTAAAGACAACTGTACATTACATGTGAGGTACTGTAGAAGTAGACACAGTAAGATAACAATAGCACAGACAACCTTAAGTGCATGCTTGGTAGATAAAATGCAGAAGCTTTAAATAATAGCTAGAAAAGAGCTATATTATATGAATTACTGAAACTGGGTAGGAGGAAACTCATGACTGGGCAGTTAATTTAGAAGATTATTCCCCTTTTCTGACGGATTGGGCAATTAGAAGATGTGGTAGAGAATGTAAAACCAGATTGACAACCTACTTTATTATAAGGGGAGATTTTTACTCTGTATGTAGACATTGTGAAAATGTAGAGACTGTGTGGAAAGAACTGTGCAGTGAGTATGGGGTGTGCTAAAACATAATTTGCATGAAAAAAATTATTGAGGATCAAAGTATTACTGGACTTTGTAATATCAAGCAATGTAGAAGTAATTCAAAATATTCAATTGGGAACATTTGGAAACAGTTATAACATGGCTTAATTTGAAATAATTTATCAAGAACCATATTGTATGGGATCAACAAAGACTTAATTTAAGAAGGCAGATTTTAGTCAACTGAGGAAGTATCTAAAAGCAATACATTGGGGTGAAGTTCCTGCAGGAAAAATATATTTAAAACATTCTTACACAAATACACTTGTCAGTGTATACCTTTTGGGTAATATGTGTAAAAGAAACAAATCCAAACAAATGTGGCTAAATTAACAGGTAGAAGAAGAAATGGAAAGGAAGAGACAAGCATTAAAATTATTGAAAACAGAAGGAACAGGGGCATCATCTTAGAATTTTAAGGAATGTAACTTAAATTACCAAAGGGCAATCAGATTAGAAAAAATGGATTGCAATGGAAAATAAGATCATAAAATAAAATTCAAGTGCATTATAACAAAAATATTAGAAAAGAGAATATACAGATGTAGCAAGACTTACTATTCTTGGGGCCGCGGAATGACATTTGGTTGGGCCGTGGAATGACAGTTGGTTGGGCCACAGCCAAACCGCAAAAACTGTATGTTTTGCAGCCCGAGAGGACTAATGCTGCGAGGGTCAAGCTTCTGAATTGGAACCTGCAGAGTTAGTCCCCCACTTGATTGTCCATCAGCTGGGGAGAGACAAACAATATTAACCTAACTAAACTAGCTAACTAACTACTGTAACTAAAAGTTTGGACATCTTTTTAGAAAGGAAAGGTATACAGGGATAAACCAAATAAATAAACATGGAAAGGATGTTGATTAAGGGAGTAATCTGATTGCCAAAATATGGAGTCAGGAAGGAATTTCCTTTTCCCTTTATGAAATATCATTAGATGATATTTCACTGGGGTTTTTGTTTGCCTCCCTCTGGATCAATATAGTATAAATATAGGATAACGTATCTGCCGTCTAAATTTAGCATAGGTTGAACTTGATGGACGTATGTCTTTTTTCAACTTCATCTACTATGTAACTATGTAACTACGCAGCGAACTCTCCATCTGCAACCGTCTCCGTCTCTATGTTACGCCGGTGCTGGCCGCAGACCAGACCCGTTCCTTTCACTGAGGTGAGGAACGTATAGAGGCACGCACCCGCAGCAAAGGGAGCGTGTCTGGAGTGTGGTGATTTGGCGTTGCCAGGCCAGGTGATGTTTAGCTAGCAATACTTGCCGGTACCGGTGTAGAAATGCCGTCGTCGTTGCCGTTTAGCCAAGGTCAGGGATTGGAGAATTCCGGAAGGTCGTATGTCCAAGCAAGGGTCGAGAGCCAGAGAGAGACGTCCGCCAAGCCAAGTCGTAACCTGAGAGAATGAGAGAGAAAAACGCCAGAGTAGTAATCCTAGTGGAAACTATGTCGAGCAATGAGTGATAGGAAGGACCGGCATTATAAAGTGTGACTGACCAATCAGAGGTGAAGGCAGGCCTGGAGGACTGCGTGGATCCATCCTGGATAGGTCCCCTTGATTGGCAGGCAGGTGAGGACTTTTATTTTGACATGAGATCCTATTACTGTGCTGCGGGCGGGTTTTCACTGCCAGAGCAGTGAATAAATTATCTTCACCCGGCGCGCGCTGTTCAGGCGCGCGCCCGGGCAATATGGCGGCTGCGTGAGAGGATGCAGGGACCCGAGGACGCCGAGGATGGCGGGGAACCCCCAGAACCGCCGGATGTGAGTGATGCTGGCGAGGGTCACGCGCCACTGCAGCGGGGGCAAATGCAGGAGCAGAGGAACCAGGGCGCGGACGCCGCGATCCCTGAATCCTCACAGTACCCCCCCCCCTCAGGATCGGCCTCAGGACGATCCTTCCATGGTTTTGATGGAAACTTCTCTCGGAAGCGTTTGAGGAGTCCTGGAGCATGAATATCTTTCAGGGGTACCCATGACCTCTCTTCGGGTCCAAAACCTCTCCAGTGTACCAAGAAGTGGACTTTACCTCTTGAAAGACGGTTATCCAGTAAAGCCTGTATCTCGTACTCTTCGTTACCCTGTACCATCACAGGATCTGGTTTAGAAGTGTGGTCCGGAAAGAGGTTACTGGAGATGAATGGCTTGAGAAGCGAGGTGTGAAAGACATTCGGAATTCTCATGCTTTGAGGAAGTTGGAGTCGAAAGGAAACCGGATTTACCTGCTCCAACATGGAAAAGGGACCCAGAAACCTAGGAGCCAATTTGAGGGAAGGAGTTTTGAGATGGATGTTCTTGGATGATAGCCAAACCTTGTCTCCGGTTTTGTAGTTAGGAGCCGGACGACGGTGACGATCAGCCTGGGTTTTGGAAGACAATGACGCTTTTTGTAGTGCAGATTGGATTCTGGACCAAGAGTCCTGTAGGAGGGCAATATGCTCGTCCACGGCTGGTATTCCAGAGGAGTCTTTAGAAATAGGTAGACGAGCTGGATGGAATCCATAGTTGATAAAGAAGGGAGTCTCGCGGGTAGACTCATTCCTGGAAGAATTAAAGGCGAACTCAGCCCAGATAAGTAATTCTGCCCAGTCATCCTGAGAATTCGAGACAAAGCACCTTAAGTATTTCTCAAGGGATTGATTAACCCTCTCGGTCTGTCCGTTGGATTGAGGGTGATAACCAGAAGAAAAGGAAGATGAGATACCCAGTCTCTTGGTGAAATTTCTCCAGAACTTGGAGACGAACTGTGAACCCTGATCAGACACGATGGATATGGGAATCCCATGGATCCGAAAAATCTCTTTGGAGAAAATATCAGCTAGGGCAGGTGAGGAGGGTAATCCTTTGAGAGGGATAAAGTGTGCCATCTTGGAAAACCGATCCACTACCACAAGAATGGTATTCATGCCATTCGACCTAGGCAACTCCACAATAAAATCCATCGATATGTGGGACCAGGGACGCTCCGGAATAGGTAAAGGTAAGAGAAGACCCTGAGGTTTCTGACGAGGAATCTTGTTACGCGCACATACCGGACAGGACCGTGTAAATTCAAGAATGGTCTTTACCATATTGGGCCACCAGAAAGTGCGACGGATGAGGTCCAAAGTCTTCTTGAATCCAGGATGCCCTGCCGAACGGGCGGCATGTCCCTAATCCAGTATTTCAGTGATGAATTTGGGTTCCACGTACAAGGAGTCTTTAGGAACAACCAGACCGATCGGAAGATTCTCTTGAGACTTGATGATCCTCTCAAGATTCTTGAATGTTACAGCTGCTAAGATTCTTTGTTTAGGAAGGATGGACTCGGAGGTCTTTTCTGATCTCTCTTCAGAAGAGTATTGCCGGGAGAGAGCATCCACTTTGACGTTCTTAGTGCCGGGAATATATGAGAGAACAAAATTAAATCTAGAAAAAAATAACGACCAGCGGGCTTGGAGGGGACCTAAACGACGGGCATTCTCAATATACAATAAGTTTTTATGGTCCGTGAGAATAGTGAATGGCTCTTTAGACCCCTCCAGAAAATGTCTCCTTTCTTGAAGAGTCAACTTGACGGCCAAAAGTTCCCTATTGCCCACGTCATAATTTCTCTCTGCGGAAGAAAACTTTTTGGAAAAAAACCCGCAAGGATGAAGTTTATCCTGGGAAGAACATTTCTGAGACAGAACCGCACCAGCCCCACAGTCCGAAGCGTCAACCTCTAGGGTGAATGGAAAATTCGTGTTAGGGTGTCGAAGGATGGGAGCAGAGACAAAAGTTTGTTTCAGCATCTCAAATGCCATGACTGCCTCTGGAGACCAAGATGAAGGATCTGCACCTTTTTTGGTCAGTGCCGTGATAGGAGCGACAATGGTAGAAAAGTTACGGATAAACTTCCGGTAATAGTTAGAAAAACCTAAAAACCGTTGAATAGATTTGAAGGAATTGGGTTGAGGCCAATCTACGACGGCTTTCAGTTTCTCTGGGTCCATGGCCAAGCCTTTGTTGGAGATGATGTATCCGAGAAAGGAAGTGGTAGACTGATGAAAAATGCATTTCTCCATTTTAGCAAACAACCGGTTCTCTTCGAGGCGTGAAAGCACAAACTTCGTGTGGATGATATGATCCTGTAAGTTTTGATAAAAAATAAGGATGTCATCCAGGTAGACAATGACAAAGTGATTAAGAACGTCCCGAAAGATATCATTGATGAAGTCCTGAAAAACTGCCGGTGCATTGCATAACCCAAAGGGCATTACTAGATATTCGTAGTGTCCGCTACGGGTGTTGAAGGCAGTCTTCCATTCATCGCCCTCACGGATACGGATGAGGTTGTATGCCCCACGAAGGTCCAGTTTAGTGAAGAGGTTGGCCCCCTGAAGTCTATCAAAGAGTTCAGAGATGAGTGGAAGGGGATAACGATTCTTCACCGTGATATGGTTCAGACCCCGGTAATCAATACATGGTCTGAGAGTACCATCTTTCTTTTTGACAAAGAAGAATCCGGCCCCCGCAGGAGAATTGGAATGACGTATGAAGCCCCGCTTAAGATTCTCACGAATGTATTCGTACATAGCTTCTGTCTCGGGAAACGAGAGAGGGTAAGATTTGGCCTTAGGCAAGGTATAACCAGGTACCAGGTCAATCGGACAATCGTAGGAACGATGAGGGGGTAGAAGCTCAGATTGTGTCTTGCTAAAAACGTCCAAAAATTCAGCGTATGGAGAAGGTAACTCCCTCAGAGGGCTGGATGAGTTGGCTAATAGAAAGGATGGTTGCTTGGTAGACAACGAAGGTTCCTCTGACCTTGACCTCCAGTTAATAGGGTTAGGAGAAACCCAATCGATGAGTGGATTATGCTTCTGTAACCAGGGCAAGCAAAGCGTAATAGGTGTTCCCGGGGCATGAATAACGTCAAAGCCCAGAGTCTCTTTGTGAGATGAGTAGAAAGGGTGATAGGTCCGGTCTCTAAGGAGATATAAGCCGGGGTGAGAGGCCGATTATCAATCCCGACCAAGGCAACGGGAGAGTTCTTCCTGGAAAGCTGAATCTGATTTTGTTCAGAAAAGGTTTGATCTATGAAGTTCCCTCCTGCGCCGGAATCAATAAATGCTGCTGTGGAGGTGCAGAAAGTCGGCCCTGAAAGGGAGACGGGAATAATCAATCATTTGGGAAGTTCCCTTCTGGGAGGGGGACAAGGAGATTCAGTACCCAGAGAGCGCCCCTTCGTACTCACTGGGCTTAGTCGTTTCCCGGAGATGGTGGGTGATTACGAGTGCGCTGCTCAGAAGATCCGCAATGATGGCACGACTCCCCAGTAGATCGAAGTTGTCGTAACGGTACCCGAGGTTGCTGAACTCCAAGTTGCATCGGCTCTGGGGCCTCCAGCGCCGGCAGTGGGGAGAAGACGGGTCTCTGGGTAGTAGAGAACCTGGAAAAGGAAGCACGGAAAGGCGTAGACTGGGGATGCTGACGCTGAGCGCGGCATACCTGAAGACGCTGATCCATACGAATGGCCAGGGAGATGAGGTCCTCCAGTAGTTCTGGCCTGGGTTGGGAAGCAAGTTCATCCTTCAGGGAATCCGATAGGCCTTTCCAGAAGACGGCGACTAAGGTCTCCTGACCCCAATGAGTCTCAGCTGCTATGGTTCTGAATTCCAAGGCGTATTGGCCCACAGGCCGACATCCCTGTGTAAGCTCTAGCAGGGAATCAGAAGCAGTCTTTTGACGTGCGGGGGTATCAAAGACCTGTCGAAAGTCCCGTCTGAAGGCCGCGTAGTCGCGGGTAATATCAGGGCGTAAATCCCAGATCGGAGAGGCCCATGCCAGTGCATTACCTGTGAGCAAACTATATACGTAGGCTACCTTTTTCCGGCCAGTAGCATACAGCTGCGGAGCCATCTCGAACTGGATCTCACACTGGTTGAGGAAGCCACGAGAGGCGTGGGGATCCCCTGCGTAGGGCCTCGGAGCCGGAATCTTCGGAACTGAGAATGAAGTGGAAGATAAGTCAGGCTGCGCCGGAGGTGCAGCCGCAGGAGGTGCCTGTAGAGAACAGTCCTGTACCTGTTGGGAGAAGAGAGCCACTTGATCCGTTAAGGCCTGGATTTGTTGGTACATGACCGTCATCATAGAGTCCACATCAGTCTGGTCTGCGTCTTGTGGGCTCGACATAATGTTACGCCGGTGCTGCCCACAGACAAGACCCGTTCCTTTCACTGAGGTGAGGAACGTATAGATGCACGCACCCGCAGCAAAGGGAGCGTGTCCGGAGTGTGGTGATTTGGCGTTGCCAGGCCAGGTGATGTTTAGCTAGCAATACTTGCCGGTACCGGTGTAGAAATGCGGTCGTCGTTGCCGTTTAGCCAAGGTCAGGGATTGGAGAATTCCGGAAGGTCGTATGTCCAAGCAAGGGTCGAGAGCCAGAGAGAGACGTCCGCCAAGCCAAGTCGTAACCTGAGAGAATGAGAGAGAAAAACGCCAGAGTAGTAATCCTAGTGGAAACTATGTCGAGCAATGAGTGATAGGAAGGACCGGCATTATAAAGTGTGACTGACCAATCAGAGGTGAAGGCAGGCCTGGAGGACTGCGTGGAGCCATCCTGGATAGGTCCCCTTGATTGGCAGGCAGGTGAGGACTTTTATTTTGACATGAGATCCTATTACTGTGCTGGGGGCGGGTTTTCACTGCCAGAGCAGTGAATAAATTATCTTCACCCGGCGCGCGCTGTTCAGGCACGCGCCCGGGCAATATGGCGGCCGCGTGAGAGGATGCAGGGACCCGAGAATGCCGAGGATGGCGGGGAACCCCCAGAACCGCCGGAGGTGAATGATGCTGGCGAGGGACGCGCGCCACGGCAGCGGGGGCAAATGCAGGAGCAGAGGAACCAGGGCGCGGACGCCGCGATCCCTGAATCCTCACACTCTAGCACTGAAGGTAATATGCAGGGCTTGGAAACCCCTTGGATGATATAGATGCCTGAATATTGGTCTCTACATCATGAGGGGGAAGCTATATGACCAGATTCCATCATGTACGTCATCAAGGAGGCTCGACAAGACAAGTAATACTGTCCTGCCCCATGAAGATGTAGATGACCGAATATGGTCATATAGAATCCCCTTCATGATGTAGAGATCCATATTCGAGCATCTACATCATTCAGTTGGTAGCCAAGCCCTGCATATTACCTTCAGCACTGAGGAAAGACGCTTTTTATGGGGCCTGAGACGGAGATGGCTGCAGGTGGAGAGACGGCTGCACAGCTCATCTCAAAGGTTAGTATCATTTTTCTTTCCCAGAAGATGGCCCATGGAGTGCTGGATTTCCCATTAGGCCCATTAGGCCCAATAAGCCTGGGTCTAGGGCGGTAAATGTTTGGGGCGGCAAAAATGTCCACCTCATATACAGATGCCGCACTCTCAGGCCTATCAGGCCTGATGGGAAGGCACTTACATGCACCTCCTTGCTGCCGCCCTCTTTCTACTTTTGAATCGCAGCGCCAAATGACGCCACTGATATCACGAACGGGAAGTCAAACGGTGTCTCGTTGCCATGGCAACATGCCGTCACACATCAAATTACGTCATGACATTGCGTTACCATGGCAATGTGATGCCGTGTGATGTCACGCTGGTGATATCCATGGCGTCATTTGACACTGAGATTCGGAAGGAGGGTGAAAGAAAGGAGGTGATAGCCACATGTAAGTGCCAAGTGGCGGCAGATCTTGAAATCCACCGCCAGTCCCAAAATATTAACGTTTCGGGGTTCCATTCAGAAGCATTCACCCCACAGCATTAATCCTCCAAGTTCACTTACTGTTCTCGGGCCCTCAGCCGCCAGACGGCACTGCAGTCTTGCGTGAATGCGGCGCTGAGAACATTAAATCTGTAGGACTAGTTCAGTGTGAAATGGGGATAAGGAGTAATTGTATCTAGATGTTATTGATTTAGCCCTGGGGTTTGTGGTAGCTTTAAAATTAGAGTGGCTTGTCGCTTCTGAGGTTTTTTATACCCACTAGTGTTCCTATAGGAAGGATTGGGAAGCCAATAGTATTTATAACTCCTTACACAGCCATTTATAAACACATGGGAAGAACAATGTGCTTTGAACCTCCCCAGCAAAAGTTTGATCACGACAGGCAGTTCATAAGATTGATACATAGCCATCATTGTGGTTTTGTTAGTGATGAGCTAATGAATCTGCATGAATCTTGTGTTCATTCATTCTTAAATAGGATGTTTATAGGTAGGGGAAAGGCTTTTGCCTTCAGCATGTAATTCAAAGAGAAATGTAAGCCTGTGTGAGTGACAGAGGTTTTAATTTTAAAAACATATTTAAAGCAGCAGTGCATCCTAAATTTAATTAGTTGCAGCAAGCTCAAATTCTCCAAGTACTCGTGTTTAATACGCAATAAATTATATTTTTCATTAAAAAAAGGTTGTTGAAAGTCTGTATTGTTTTGCTGGGGGGCTGAAATTTAGATCTGATTATCAACACCGCATCTTGCGATGCGACTAATGGGAAAAATTGAGCACAATGCAAACTGTTTCACCTACCTAGAAAGCATGACATTATAGAAGGAGAAAATTAATTCTGTTCTTCCAGCGCAAACAAACATACGATGAGTAAACTGCATAAAGCCACTTTCTATGATACCAAAGTTTAAAGGTGCCACACAGATGTGATCTGTGCTTTTGGCCTTCATTTTATCACAAGCGACAGAAACTTAATATATGTACAGTACCATAACAGAGTTTGTTCTCCAGACTTACATACATTATTAACACCATACAGCATGCCAGGGATTTACTATTTTAACTGTTATCATTTTCATCAGATTTAACGATTTTTTTAGCCCATTGCAAAAATGTAGGCATACAGATTTAAAATACTAATTCAGATTAACATTGACAATGACATTGCTCATCAAGATACAGTAAGACATGTTATCCTATTATACCAGTGTCCATAGAATTTAATGGAAGGGTTGGGGCAGAATATCATAACACATTCTACCATAACATACAGTACCAGAGGTGACAATAAAGCTTGCTACATCTGTACCTGTATTGGCCTCTAAAAAGATTAAAAAAAAACCTATTCCCAATAAGCCAAATAACCTCTCCCCACATGTCTCTCTCATATTCGAGGTGAAGAATTTTTACTTTAATATATTGTTGCATACTCTAAATTTGTATTTTACTTCTTCAAACATACAGTAGACTAAATAATATCATAGGATTTCATTGGATTCAATTGATTAATGATTGCACAGTATCTCACAATGAATGGAAAGATGCCTATCCTATTCACTAGGTCAACATTTTGCTTATTAACCTAAATTGAATAGAAATGATAACTTTCATTAATCTATTACTACAATTTTTTAATCATTCTTTTGTGATGGAAATATGGTGCCATATTCTATGTATATACATTCTATTCCATAAGACACTTGCCATGCTGGAAGACATGGTCAGTCCCTTCACTGGAACGCGCTGTAAAAGGACCATGTAAACAGTATTACGATGTGCTGGAAGATGTCTTATGGACTAGTGCTGCCTAGTAAATATGTCCTACTGCACCGACACACTTTATTAGAGCAAATACCCGGTATGTACCTGGCAGATACCTGGAATGCGCCGCTCCTCACCTCTGACAAGCCCCGTTGTGTTTGCCTTCCCAGCCTGGGTTCATGCCTGGCTGATGGGCGGCTGATCTGTTAAATGATGATGATTAGGATTTAATAGGCTGCAATGCTTCGCGTGTCTACCAGATGGCATAAATTCATGAATTTTAATGCAGTATATATATATATATACTGTGCAGTATTGCAGCCAGCGGGAATAAAATGCTTCAATCCCTGCCTGAAAAATAACTCAATGCACTCGGGCAGAAAACAGTCACAAACCTCAATACACCCGGGTATACCCGAATTCGTGGGACTAGCCGAGCTCGAATAAAGTGTGTCGCCAGTGTATGATATTTATTCTTAATGAATATGGCAATAGATTTACTTTATTAATTTCACTTAATCTGATTATTGATTATCCTTTATTTAATAAATCTGGATCTACAGTATGTAACAATTACATTTAGGGTCACGTTTACGAAATGGTGTCAAAAGTCATACTATGGCTACAGCCCAATCACTTAAATGGGCCATACGTTGCCTTAAAGATTTGTACTACTTAGTAAAAGACGCTGAACCTTTAAACATGTATTTTGTATATTGTGTATTTATAATGTATAGTGAGGTAAAATCACACTAAGTAGCAATACTGTAAAACTATGCCTTTTTTTATTATACACTATACAATATTCTATAGAAGCTATTAGCTCCTTGCAGGTTAACAAGTATTGCTTGAGCCAGGCTATCTCTTTACCATGTATCTTGTTATTTGGTTGTAAGAAGTATGTAATATATAAAGAAATTGATTCAGGTTTCTCATGTCCAGTTATTTAAATCAGTGTCTGTGTATGTGTAAATTACAAAAAAAGTTTAACTACTGACACCTTTTATTCAACATTTCTATTTGAGTCAGTAATCCCCATAAGGCATGCTGAAAGGTTTGCTGGGGCACAGCACTCCGGCAATGGGGGGTGCCTCTTGAACAAGGTATTTGTAGGTGGTACTGGACAAATAGTTAATTTAATCATTGAGTAAAGAGGGAGGGACAGCCTGACAGACCCCAACAGATGCAGTTTACTTGTTCCCTTTCTCCACTATTTACATGTGTTGTCAGTCCTGCCATCATTACACATACAAGGTTCCCTCTGTATTACCTATATCATTCTAAGATCACTGCCCTGTGTTAAAGTGACCTGTGGATAAGTGACATGGAGTTATTCTTAAGTTGAAGTGAGTTGGACAGGAGGACAACTATCACCTGCTTACGAGGACTACCACTCATGCATTGTCTATTTTCTACATCTTGCTCTTTACCCTCATCCTAACTTCATTGTTAATGCACAGGCCTGATGCACCTCTCAACACTCAACACTCAAGAGCACTAACAACACTGCCACGCTTCCTCTACTATTTATATTTGTTCTTACCTCCCTTCTTTCCAAACAACACTTTTCTTTCTACTCTCCTACTTATTCCTCTAACTCTATTCATACTGTATATGTCCATCTCTCCTTTCATCTCCACATCTCAGTTCACATGAACTCCTTTCCTATCTGCGCTCTCTGGCACTACTCAACAATAAACCCTGCACTAAAACACACCACTACAAATCCTCTCACATATTCACTTTATTTCCATGTTTCTCTTTCTTGCTTCTGGCGATATCTCTGCCAATTCTGGTTCCTCTTTTATTTTAACATGCTCTTATCCTCGCCTCCCACATCCAACCTGTCCTAGTGGTATAAACCTCTAAAACCTCATACCCTGCCTTCCCTCTCCCTTTCTCCTGTGCCTGTGGGATTTCCCACTCCATTTCTAACAAGTTCCTGTCTCTGCATGACTTGTTTTTCTCGCACTCTTTCTTCATTTTTGCTATAACCGAGATTTGGCTCACACAGACTGACTCTGCATAGAAACCTGCCCTCTCTCATTGTGGCCTTTCTTTCTCTCACACAGTGCCTCTATTCATACCCCTTCTCTCTTTATCTCTGACTTGAGTTCTGGCTCTCCTCCTTTTACTCTGACTCCCTCTCTTCTCCTTTGGACTTTAACTGCCATATTGCTGACCCCTCTCTCCTATGGGCTTCTCACTTTCACTCTAAAACCTCTTCTTTTTGACCTTCACCAATGGACTACAGTTCACACCCACAAGGATGGCCACTTCCAGGTATTGTGCTCTCAAAAAACTTTTCAAATGTCTGATTTTCCCCTTTTCTTCTCTGACTGACATCTCATCTAACTGCTGAAAGGCGGATTGGAGAGTAAAACTCTTACGGATAAAGAGTATGGATTCTTGAACTCAAAGGATCCAATTATCCCGTTTTTTTACAATATACCCAAAGTGCATAAAAGCTTAATCCACCCACCGGGGAGACCAATATTCTCAGGGATTAGGTCCCTGACTTCAAATCTATCACAATACATAGATAATTTCCTACAAAAATATGTTGTAAACTGCCTTCATATCTTAGAGACACGACGCATGTTCTTGAGATTCTTAAGGATATACAGTGGCAACCAAATTATATCTGGGGAACATGCGACGTAACTCTCTCTACACTGTTATTGACCATCAATTGGGTAGAGGGGCTGTGAAGAAAGTACTCGAGAGAGATCCCGATCTATCAAAGGATCTGATTTCCTTCCTTCTGAACTCTATTCTATACATATAAGTGAATCATTATTTCTGTTTTGAAGGAAGCTATTTCCTGCAAGTCTGTGGAACGGCGATGGAGACAAGGTTTGCACCGAGTTATGCGAATATCTTCATGGGTATATGGGAAAAGGATTATATCCCGTCCAACAACCCATTCAGTGCGAGCCTGGTGCTGTGGCGTCATTTCATAGACGGCAAGGATAATGCTGCACACCATAATATAATACAAAAAATACAAAAAATACTTGCTATTGACCGGTGCTCCTGGAACCGGGGAGTTCCTGGCAGTGACAAACTTCAAAGCAGATAAACAAAGATGGTTCCAGGGCACTACGGATTTTCAAAAAGATTTAATAGAAGAGGCACAACGTTTCAACCACCACACGTGGTCTTTCTCAAGTGAAGATAAATACTAATACTAATAGGTCCACTACTTATAGCCCATACCCCAGGTGCAGTCATTCAAAATTCATCCGGTTTCTTTCCTTGATGGGTGCTTGCATTGCGCATGCGCGCGCATGTCCGTGACGTCCATGATGTCATATCCGGCGGAAGTCCCGCCTACAGATCGATCCGGTCTTCAGTTGTTATTCATCACTCTGGAGATCTCGGCATCCCATCCAGGCGCATGCGCGAGCGCGTGACCGACATCCCTCTTCTGACTGCTGACGTCATACTGTTGAGATGTACCCGTCTGTCCCATGACGATTTGCTATGATGTATATCCTTGTAAGAGTGACAATAGCAGCCTTGAGCTGTATTTCTTGCAATAAAGTCTTTTAGTCCTTTTGCACCATGTCTGGATTCTTTGGGGATGTAGATAGCAGTATTGTAGTGGAACATAAACGATAAGAGCAAAAAAGAAGCCATCAGTATAAGTCCAGAAAAAATCACTTAAATAATAATCATAAAACAGTGAGGAATAAAGGCAAAAGGGAACTATTAGAGATTATAATAGTTAATATATTAAAGGGGCAAATAACAGAGGCAGAGAAAAACAGCAGCAACAGCAGAGTCACTCAAGCCACCTGAATCATTGATATTTTATCTGATATTAATGAAACTATTCAGGGAGATATAATCATTAAGGCCCTTTGGATATACGGTGTCGAGGGTAAATGTCCAGAATGCCTCCCTTTGCAAAAGTGCAGTGTCTTTATCTGCCCCAGAGAAGATCTTTAGAACGTGATCAATGCCCATCAATTTCAATGATGACACTGTATGATTGAATTCTGTACAGTGCCTAGCAAGCACCCATCAAGGAAAGAAACCGGATGAATTTTGAATGACTGCACCTGGGGTATGGGCTATAAGTAGTGGACCTATTAGTATTTATCTTCACTTGAGAAAGACCACGTGTGGTGGTTGAAACGTTGTGCCTCTTCTATTAAATCTTTTTGAAAATCCGTAGTGCCCTGGAACCTTCTTTGTTTATTTGTCATTTCATAGACAACATGCTTTTTATTTGGGATGGCACAGAGCAGGATTTGAATAATTTCATCAAGTACATTAATACAAACACCTTCAATTTAAAGTTCACAGCAGTAAGTGATAGGCTTTCGGTCAATTTTTTGGCAGCAGAGTTGGAGAGATTCAGGGCACTCAAACAATGTCCGGGCAGTCCCTAAACAGAAACCATAAGAAAAAATGGGGTATCCAGGTATAGAAAATTGAAAAGGCTTTATTGAGGCATGTGTGAGTGGTTAAAAAATGACAGCGTAGTCCTCTTATGCGTTTCACGCAAGTGTTTGCACTTTCTCAAGGAGTATAGGAGTTGTAGGAAGTGAGCACGTTTATATGTGCTGAATAATTAATAGAAAAAACCCCAATAAGGCACAGCTGATTGGGGCTAAGGTCATGCTGACGCATTGATTAGTTGAAGTTAAGTAAACATATCACATATGCTGAGACTCAGTAAAAGAATGCTAAATTGTAAAAATGCAAAATCAAATATAGGAATGAAGTGCACATCTTAATGCTTTGAGCCAAATTGAATCTAAAGTTTAACTTTAAATGCACCCTTGTAAATACTTAAATTCAATCGAATATATACAATGTTACATCTTAATATATTAGAGCATATTGAATCCTAGATACATGTGTTGCAAATGATGCATAATGATGTTTATTGATGTTTAATGCTTCAACTTGAAACAAGAAACTTATACACATTGAGAATATAAATGTTTAAGGATAGAACATCCTGTTATACCCGGTTATACCCATTTATACCCATTTATCACCATCTCCCAAAGATCCATAAATCCCTTGATAGGCCTCCAGGTAGGCCTATCATTGCGAGTATTGGATCTTTGGGAGATGGGTTGTCTAGATATATAGACATATCTACAACCATTGGTTCATTCTTTGCCTTCAGTTCTTTCAGACACAACAGACTTGTTAATATCACTTAAAAACTTTTCTTGGAAACACACTTACCTATGGGTGAGCCTGGATGTTACATCCCTGTATACCATTATACACCATAAACATGGCATACAAGCTACACAACATTTTCTTAATCTATCTAATATCTCACCTGCACAGAGCACTTTTCTTTTAGAAGCTATTCACTTTTTATTAACACATAATTATTTTTTATTCGATCACCATTTTTATTTACAAACACGGGTACTGCCATGGGCACGTCATTTGCCCCTTCATACGCTAACCTTTTTATGGGGTGGTGGGAAACTGCACACATTTATAGTATCACCAACACTTTTAAAGACCACCTCGTCTTTTATAAACGATATATCGATGATCTCATCCTCATTTGGGATGGGGATGAGACATCCCTATTATCATTTTTTACTTATCTAAACACTAACACTTTAAATCTCACCTTTACTTATTCTTATAATCACCATCACATTCAATATCTGGACTTGTTACTTTATATTGGTTCTGATTTTCAAGTCCATACAGATTTATATATTAAGGATAATAGTAGGAACACTTACCTACGGGCAGATAGTTGTCACCCACCTGCTCTACTTAAAGGAATTGCTAAAGGTCAATTCCAAAGATTAAAAAGATTATGTTCTGATGAATGTTAATTTGAAATACAATCACGGGATCTCATGTCCAGGTTCATCACAAGAGGGTATAACAAGATAGATCTAGATAAAGCACTTCAACACGTGCGACTAATGAATAGATCAGATCTATTAGTTAAAAAGACACATAATGTGAAGGCAAGGAATAAAAAGAACCTATATCAGGAAACAGAATCAGCCAAAAATGTACCGTTATTTATAGCTCGGTATGACCGTCAAGCCACTAAAATTAAAAACATTATCAAAAAACACTGGGGAATTTTGAAATTAGACCATAGCCTTAAACCATGGGTTCAGCAGGGACCCAGATTTGTGTTCACTAAAGCAAGAATGATTGGATCACGGGTCTCTCCGAGCATGTTTGACTCCTTAAAAATGAAGTCCAAAATGAATATACCTAAGGGTTCATTTAAATGTTCCCATTGTTCGGTATGCCCCTACATGAACCAAATTAAAACAATAAAAAATACAAATACTAATATGACCCTTAAGATCCAATCATTTTTGAATTGTAATTCCTCTTATGTAGTCTATTTAATCCGCTGCATTTGTGGTAAGGGTTATGTGGGGCGAACGATTCGACCTGTAAGGTTAAGGATCCAAGAACACTAACGATCCATTAAAAAGAAAAACATCAGGTTCCCAGTCTCTCGCCACTGGTCTGAATGTTCCGTAGCTACTATTGATAACTTAAAGTTTTCCATTTTGGAGCACATTCCCCCCATAAAAGAGGTGGTAATAGAATTGCCCTACTTAACAAAAAAGAGATGTTCTGGATCTCATCCCTTGGAACTTTGGCCCCAGAAGGCATTAATATAGACTGGGAACTCCATCACTTTTTGTGAATTCTTGTGAATGTTGTACATACATTTGTTCAATTGTCCAAATTTTCCTCCTATATATATCTATGACTGTACACTGGCGACACACTTTATTCGAGCACGGCTAGTCCCGCGAATTCGGGTATACTCGGGTGTATTCAGGTTTCTGATATTTTTCAGCCAGAGTGCATTGCGTTATTTTCCGGCAGGAATTTAAGCTTTTTATTCCGGCTGGTTACAATACTGCAATGCCGTCAAAATACACATGGTGGCGCTTGCGAGCTATTCTCTGTGAAGCCGTCCCCTATAATGAATTGTAATGCAGTATACAGTATATATATATATACAGTACTGTATAACAACAACCCCTGTAAGCCCTAACATACAGTACTGTACAGTACTGTACTGTATATGCACATACATAAATGATACTACTGTATGGGCGGCGGGGGCGAGATGTGTTTGCAGCAGAGAGAGATCCGCTGCTCTCTCTCTGCGCAAACATCCACACATTAAAAATTATTTGAAATACATTTTTATTGATAGTGTAGATGTGCAGGGGGTCTCCGGAGCTGAACCGCGTTGGTTTTAGGTCTGGGGACCCCGTGCCCCCCGAGATACAGGCCCCTTTAGGGGGTGCCGGTATCCAGCTCTGCGTTAAAAGCCCCGATCAGGTGACCGCGGCCTGTAAACCAAGCAGAGCAGAGGGATACCGGCACCCCCTAAAGGGGCCTGTATCTCGGGGGGCACGGGGTCCCCAGACCTGAAACCTGTGCGCTTCTGCTCTGGAGACCCTCTGCACATGTACAGTATCAATAAAACACATACAATATACAGTATAAATAAACACTCGTTCTTTACCTTAGCGTCTATGCGCTATGGTAAAGAAGCATTATTTTAATAATATTGTACAGTGAGCAGGGGGTTCCCTGAGCCAGAAATTAATGATTAATGCTCAGGGAACCCCCCCCCCCCTGCTCCTGATCAATATTATTAAAAATACGGAAAATGCTGCGTCATTACCATAGCGGATAGCCGCTAAGGCAATGAAGGGGTTAACCCACTGTGCCCGCTTTATTGTGTGTAGTGGGGATGGGTGAGGGGGGTATTTGGCCCTTGGTGTGAGTTTACGACTTGCGGGAGGGGGGGGGGGGGTTGCGGGTGCACTTAACCCCTTCACGATCGTAGCAGTTAATACCGCTACGGTCATGAAGGGGTTAAGCCCTCCCGCTACCCCAACCCCCCCCCCCCCCCCCCCCGCAAGCCCTCCCCAACCATCGTTGGGGCGAATACCCCATTCACCCACCCTCCCGCTACCCACAATAAAAAAATACACACACACAGCAGCCGCCAAAAAATAAATAAATAAATGACAATAAATACATTTGAAATACATTTTTATTGATAGTGTAGATGTGCAGGGGGTCTCCGGAGCTGAACCGCGTTGGTTTTAGGTCTGGGGACCCCGTGCCCCCCGAGATACAGGCCCCTTTAGGGGGTGCCGGTAGCCCTCTGCTTGGTTTAAAGGTCCGATCACGTGATCGCGGCCTGTAAACCAAGCAGAGCAGAGGGATACCGGCACCCCCTAAAGGGGCCTGTATCTCGGGGGGCACGGGGTCCCCAGACCTGAAACCTGTGCGCTTCAGCTCCGGAGACCCCCTGCACATGTACACTATCAATAAAAATGTATTTCAAATGTATTTATTGTCATTTATTTATTTATTTATTTATATTTATTCATTGTGCTGCTGCTGCAAGTCGTAAACTCACACCAAGGGCCAAACACCCCCCTCACCCCCAATAAAAAAAATTCACGCACAGCAGCCCCACAATTAATAAATAAATCTAAATAAATAAATAAAATCTATGTAAAACCCCCTCCCCTATTCTCGCTTTTAAAACGCCCTGCCTTCTCTCTAATCTATGTAAAAAACCCTCCCCCTATCCCCCTATTGTGTGTGCGTTAAACTTCCCTGCAAGCTATGTAAAAAAACCTCCCCCTATTGTGTGTGTGTTTAAATCTGTCTGGCCTGTGTTTCTGAGTGCTGAGTGCTCTGCGTTTAAAGGTCCCGATCACGTGATCGCGGCCTGTAAACCAAGCAGAGCAGAGGGATACCGGCACCCCCTAAAGGGGCCTGTATCTCGGGGGGCACGGGGTCCCCAGACCTGAAACCTGTGCGCTTCAGCTCCGGAGACCCCCTGCACATGTACACTATCAATAAAAATGTATTTCAAATGTATTTATTGTCATTTATTTATTTATTTATTTATATTTATTCATTGTGCTGCTGCTGCAAGTCGTAAACTCACACCAAGGGCCAAACACCCCCCTCACCCCCAATAAAAAAAATTCACGCACAGCAGCCCCACAATTAATAAATAAATCTAAATAAATAAATAAAATCTATGTAAAACCCCCTCCCCTATTCTCGCTTTTAAAACGCCCTGCCTTCTCTCTAATCTATGTAAAAAACCCTCCCCCTATCCCCCTATTGTGTGTGCGTTAAACTTCCCTGCAAGCTATGTAAAAAAACCTCCCCCTATTGTGTGTGTGTTTAAATCTGTCTGGCCTGTGTTTCTGAGTGCTGAGTGCTCTGCGTTTAAAGGTCCCGATCACGTGATCGCGGCCTGTAAACCAAGCAGAGCAGAGGGATACCGGCACCCCCTAAAGGGGCCTGTATCTCGGGGGGCACGGGGTCCCCAGACCTGAAACCTGTGCGCTTCAGCTCCGGAGACCCCCTGCACATGTACACTATCAATAAAAATGTATTTCAAATGTATTTATTGTCATTTATTTATTTATTTATTTATATTTATTCATTGTGCTGCTGCTGCAAGTCGTAAACTCACACCAAGGGCCAAACACCCCCCTCACCCCCAATAAAAAAAATTCACGCACAGCAGCCCCACAATTAATAAATAAATCTAAATAAATAAATAAAATCTATGTAAAACCCCCTCCCCTATTCTCGCTTTTAAAACGCCCTGCCTTCTCTCTAATCTATGTAAAAAACCCTCCCCCTATCCCCCTATTGTGTGTGCGTTAAACTTCCCTGCAAGCTATGTAAAAAAACCTCCCCCTATTGTGTGTGTGTTTAAATCTGTCTGGCCTGTGTTTCTGAGTGCTGAGTGCTCTGCGTTTAAAGGTCCCGATCACGTGATCGCGGCCTGTAAACCAAGCAGAGCAGAGGGATACCGGCACCCCCTAAAGGGGCCTGTATCTCGGGGGGCACGGGGTCCCCAGACCTGAAACCTGTGCGCTTCAGCTCCGGAGACCCCCTGCACATGTACACTATCAATAAAAATGTATTTCAAATGTATTTATTGTCATTTATTTATTTATTTATTTATATTTATTCATTGTGCTGCTGCTGCAAGTCGTAAACTCACACCAAGGGCCAAACACCCCCCTCACCCCCAATAAAAAAAATTCACGCACAGCAGCCCCACAATTAATAAATAAATCTAAATAAATAAATAAAATCTATGTAAAACCCCCTCCCCTATTCTCGCTTTTAAAACGCCCTGCCTTCTCTCTAATCTATGTAAAAAACCCTCCCCCTATCCCCCTATTGTGTGTGCGTTAAACTTCCCTGCAAGCTATGTAAAAAAACCTCCCCCTATTGTGTGTGTGTTTAAATCTGTCTGGCCTGTGTTTCTGAGTGCTGAGGGCCAAACACCCCCCTCACCCCCAATAAAAAAAATTCACGCACAGCAGCCCCACAATTAATAAATAAATCTAAATAAATAAATAAATAAAGACATGAAGAGAAATAAATATATACTGTACAGTATATACTTTGTATATATATATACACTGTATATATATATATATATATATATATATATATATATATATATATATATATATATACATACAGTATACATATATACACTGTGTATATATATATATATATATATATATATATATATATATATATATATATATATATATATATATATATATCATACAGCTATATTTATATATATATATATATATATATATATATATATATATACACTGTATATATATATATATATATATATATATACATACTGTATGTGAGTGAAAAGAGAAAAAAGTAACCCGTATGGGAGCACTCAGGTATGCAATTGATATATTTGTTTATTTATTTGACACAGTGCAAAAAGGGATGAATAAACAGTACATGATTTAAAAACACTTAAAAAAGAGGCATGGACCCTTAAACACTAATGAACAGCACTAGGGAACGACACACACTGTCAACCCTAAACATGAAAAGGATAGTGACTCAAAAAACACTAGGGAGAATCAAAGTGAATCACAATACAGTAGGTTACTGGGTTTAAAGGCACCTACTGTATACAACGCTAAGGATAATGCACACTACACACCAAAAGGTAGACTTGTCAAAGTATAAATGACAGTCTCAAAGCATCACACATCTGCATTAGCATACAGTAATATACAGTAACCAATGCCTACAGCACAAATCATGTGTAGGAAAGGTGGTAAGGTGGAATGAAATCCCTAGATGTGTAGAGCAATGAAGTTAATGAATAGCATACTGTACAGTATAAAACATAACATTACAATCCACACAGTACATTGCATTTACAGTACATTGTATACTGTAAATGATGCATAGCATTAAATCTATGCACCATATACAGTACTGTACATTCTGCAAATGAATGTTAACAATATAATTGCAAGCTACTCTACCAGTAAATACTGTACAAACACTTCCAAACAAGTCAACTTAACTACAGTATTTTAACCAAGCAAGTAAACCAAAATCAATATATACTGTAAGTAACAACCAGAAAAGACAATTTAAAAACAAACTAACCCTTACAATACCAAGGATTACATCTATCTAATTGTAAAAAACCTTATACATTATACACAGCATTGTTTAAAAACCCCTTCCCCCCTAATGTTTGTGTTAAGCAGATTACACTGAAGGGAGAGAGATATAAAGGCCTAAAGCCCCTTCCCCCCCTAATGTTTCTGTTAAGCAGATTACACTGAAGGGAGAGAGATATAAAGGCCTAAAGCCCCTTCCCCCCCTAATGTTTCTGTTAAGCAGATTACACTGAAGGGAGAGAGATATAAAGGCCTAAAGCCTTACCTGCATTGGTAAACCCTCCCTGCATTGGTAAACCCTCCCTGCATTGATGTCGTGTAGTGTACAGTATGTAAATGTGGGGAGGAGGGGGGCCCAATGTGCATAATGTACTGTGAGGTCTAACCACCCTCACCCCCTACCCACATACTGTACCGTTACCCCCCCCCCCCCCATCCTGGCCATGGCCCCTCACGCACAGCAGCTCCACAATTAATAAATAAATATAAATAAATACATGAAGAGAAATAAATATATACTTTATATATAAATGTGAGTTTATAAATAAAATAAAGAATATTATTTCTAGGGGCCCTAGAACAGAAGTTCCCACGCCAATTTCGCGCTCATTGCTCTTTTTTTGCTCTTTTTTTACAATGTTGCTGGTCTTGCGGCTTTGCAGTATGCAAGCAAAAAGCGCAGTGTATGAAGTCTGGGTGAGCGCTTTCCACATTTGATGCCTACGGCACCTTCCCATTTCTACACACTTCAATACCTGCACAGTTGGTAGCGCTTTCCATCCCAGCTACCATTCTGGATATTCACCTCTCACAGGCCATTCTTGCCCGAGTCTGTCCTATCAGACAGGGGCATTAACCTGTATCCACACCACCTGGACAATTTCTCTCTGTCAGAGACTTGTGCTATTTATTTTATATATTTTTGTGTAATTATTCATGCAAATTTATGCTCATTTCATATGTGGTTTTCAACATAAAGTGGCTGCTGGGCCTGATCCTAACTCATACAGTATACAGTAGCGCTTCCCTGTTTGTTTGTTTATTGCAAGCAAAAAGCAGTTTGTAGTACTGAGTGTGAGATAAATTACTGTATTTATCAGTGTTGATCAAAGAGAGTTGATCAGAAGGATTCCCCTTATATACAGTACGTAGAATTAATAAAATTGTATTATTTTCCGATATCCGCAGTGATTCTGGTCAACCTGACAGATTTTTAGTAATACAGTATACTGTACTGCAAGACCATGTGTTGTCTACCTTTTACTACAGTATACTGTACTGTATGAATGACAATAGAGTGCTGTATACTTTATAAGGGGAATCCTTCTGATCAATTCTCTTTGATCAATACTGATAAATACAGTATCATATTTATACCCCTTTAGCACCTGTCGTTCCATCCTATGCACCCATTTACTGTACAATGGTGATTGCGGTCGTATTCACGTACTTTATGTGAGATAAATTAACCAGTTCTTTTATTGCTGAAGTCGCCACAAAATACTTTTATTTACAAATACAGTACAATACAATGGTGAAACTTTTCAAGTTAACAGCAATTCAAAACATCAACACACAATAATACATACTTTACAGTACTGTACAGTATACTGTACTAGTATATTTGGGCCTTGTCTTTGGGGGTTTATTCATGCAATTATTAGGGTGACCTGGCGTTGGAAATACTGACACAGTACAATCCTACAGCTACACCACCCACCCCCTCCCTTAGAGTTTTTAATCCCTCCCTGGCCAAGCATCAATCGTCTGGCTAATCCAATCCAAGCCATTGTTTTGTTAATCTGGCCCTGGGCTGTTCAGAACAGCCACTGCTTCTAAATTACTGAAAATATACAGGATAAATATACAGTGATGTGAAATAATCCTTTCTGTGTGTCTGAGAGTGTTGAAAGTCACCAGGTCCTCATCTAGTAGAGTACATTCTCGAATACCTTTAGAATAAAAATACAGTATATATAAATATACAGTATAAATATTGCACAGTATACTGTAATGTTAAATAACCCATCCTGTTCTTTTTCCCTTCATACTGTAACAGTATCCTCATTGTGTCTGCGGTACAGTAGTTCATTGAGAGAGGAGAGGTTTTGTGTACATCATTACTGCTGTTTATATACTGTACATTTGACTGCACAAGCAGATTTGACGAACACAAGGCCCCCCCTCCCCTCTGGTGCACCCTTTTTCCTGGAACGACAAGAAAACAAAAACTTTGTTCAGTTACTGTACTGTACTGTATGTGCGTACTGTATTATGGTAGACCTACTGTACAGTAGGTGGCTGGTGCAGCTTTCTCTGGAAAGAAAAAATGGAGCAGTTAGTAGGCAGTTACTGTAGTATGTCAAACTAGTCTACTGTACTGTATACTGGAACTACTGTAAACTCTGACTATTGGGAAAGCTAAAATCTGTGCCATACTTACCTGTATCATAGTGTACCTACTGTACAATACTACAGCACTGTACTACTTTCCTGATGCTTGTCCATTGCGCGCGATGACAATGGGCAACACAGTGGCAATATGGTCTATATATTTATTGCATCGTTCCTCGGTGAGTACATCGTTCCAAAAACTCATTATGGCTGTATACAACTCGTCCTTCTTGGAGGGTTTCGCCACTTTACGGATGTGGTCCTTCAGCTGATGCCAGACCATTTCGATCGGATTGAAGTCTGGTGATCTGTGATTGGAAAGAAAGGACAATTAGTTTAAGAGATAGAGTACACAGTAAAAACAGTGGGGAACATATAAATGGGACACGGTCTACTACACTTACTCCGCTGGCGTCTTTACCCAGTTGATGCCGCGCTCAAGGATATGCGCCGTCGACGCGGTGTGCTTGGGATCATTGTCCTGGTAAAAGCGATGACCATTGGGAAAGTCTTGTGTGATGTATCGCACTATCACGGGCACAATGTTGTCTTGGAAGAAATCTTTATTCATGATTCCTATAGCAAGAAAAGAAAAGTGCTCAATAGTACAGTACAGTGCATACGGTAAGGCAACACTAGTCAAGTACAGTGCATTAGGCGGCATTATATTTGAGAAATTGTACCTTCAAAGACGACAATGCATCCCGGTCCACGCCTAGAGATGGCACCCCACACATGCAGCTTCACAGGGTGTTTTGGCCGTGGCTTCAAAGTTATGCGGCCTTTTTTGTGGAACGCAAATCTTGCAAATCTCTCCAGCGACACAGTAGACTCATCAGTGAAGATGCAATCCTGGAAAGTCTCACCGCTGTCGATCCATGCCTGGGCCTGGAGCACTCTTTTGATTTTGTTTGCGTCCCGTATCATGGGGTACGCTCTGTAATGACAATGAATAAAAAATGTTAGCGTCACAGCGCAGTACAGTTTGCAAAACAACATTTTTACTTTACAGTACAGTACCTCCTGTACTGTCCACTACTAACCTCACACGTCCATATTTCCATCCAATTCTGCGTCTCATCTTCTTTATGCTGCTCTCGGATACAGTCAGATTGTGGTTTTCCTGAAGAGTGTTTTTAACCCTTAATGCGCTCCTCTCATCATTCTCCTCACTTATTCTGTCCACCAGAAGAGTAGTCTCCCTACAATGCAAAGAAATTATATTGTGTTATTAATATGCAGCAATATAAAATGTATATTGTATACTGTACATGTAATGTTGTAATATACAGTAAATATAAATATACAAAAAATGTATACTGCTGTACTATAAATATAAATAGACAAAATATACAGTATACAGTACTGTTGTAATATAATAAATATACTATATAAATACGGTATACTGTTGTTATATCATAATAAATACACATCATATACTGTATATTTCGTTGTAAGATGAATTGCAATATACCAAAAGTGTATACTGCTGCACAAAAAATATAAATTGACCACACATACAGTACACTACAGTATATACTGTTGTACTATATAAATACGGTATACTGTTGTTATATCATAATAAATACACATCATATACTGTATATTCCGTTGTAAGATGAATTGCAATATACCAAAAGTGTATACTGCTGCACAAAAAATATAAATTGACCACACATACAGTACACTACAGTATATACTGTTGTAATATAATAAATATACTATATAAATACGGTATACTGTTGTTATATCATAATAAATACACATCATATACTGTATATTTCGTTGTAAGATGAATTGCAATATACCAAAAGTGTATACTGCTGCACAAAAAATATAAATTGACCACACATACAGTACAGTACACTACAGTATATACTGTTGTAATATAATAAATATACTATATAAATACGGTATACTGTAGATGTACACTACAGTTTTCTATATTTTTTTTGGTTAAGTTTTATAAATACAGTATACAGTACTTACGCATTTGTTACCCTTGGTGCCTTTTTGCGGTCTCTGTTTTTTCCTTGTGCATGATAGCACACAGTGCTTGATGGCACAACGAGGCCAGAAGCAGTTAACCAGCGCTGGATATCTGCAATTCGTTGTCCGCTCGTGTACATCTCCTTCATTCTCATGCTGAGATCCTTTGAAATCTTCTTAACAGGCATTGCTGCGAGTACTGTAGAAAGAAATACAAACACAAGAATGTGTATTCGATGTTTAGTCGATGTGTATTCAATGTGCAGTGAATCCACAAAATGGATGGTGTATTTATATGTTAATGACTCACATAACAGACCACCCACTTTCAACACCTGTACCTGGCCGCCATGCATAAAAGGTTGTACACGTTGCATAGCCCACCACTTGCTGATCTTTATCTGAGGCATTGTCCAGATACTGCATTGTGCCTCCCGCTTACATGGAGCATCCCCGGTTCTATGGACGAAAGAATCATCTCACCTCTGCTGTGCCTGCCACACTGAAAAAGAGAAAGGCAGTTACCGTTCCCAAGCCAAAGGCAAAGCGACAGGCTAAGGCCAACAAAGAAAACCTTCTGCTGACCCCAAAGGCTAAGGCTTTTAAAACACGTCAGCCTTATTATGTGAAGAAGAAATACGGTACTGTGCTCGGTTCGCAAGACGCATGGCAGCCAACTCACCGAATCCGCAGACCACTTGCTCCCATATGCTTCGACGACTCTGCTGTAGCTGTCCCGGAAATCTTCAGCCCGGCTTCTCCACCCCCATCTTCTCCGGTTCCATCTGAAGATGCTGCTGCCTCTGAAATCAACGGGTCACTGTCTCCTTTGCTCTTGGACGACTCTGCTTCTCTCCCGGAAATCCAGCGGTCACCTTCTCCATCCCTCTTCCACCACGCTGCAGCTTCTCCTGTACCGGGCATCCCCAGGTCACCTCTTCCACTCTCCATCGATGCCGCTTCTCTCCAGGGAACCCCCATCTCATCCTCCGTTGCACCCATCCCCCCAGATCTCCAGATGCCATGCACAAGCAGCTCGTTGGACCGGATCCTGAATGGGCTAAGTGTGGATCTCCCCGGGAATTCTAGTGTGCTGGCAAAGCTAGATCTGCTTCTGGAGTCGGTGCTACATATGGAGCAACGGCTGGATCAACGGATGCTACATATGGAGCAACGGATGGATCAACGGATGGACAAGATAGAGGCAGACATAGCGGGCATACATTATTTGCTCGGTGTTAATGCCCCTGTTTCCCCGACGCTGGAGCAGGGGGGTGACATGGATGTGATGCATGGTACCTTCGACCCCCTTCCATCACCAAGCACACCCCCTCCACCAGAAGATACAGTGTACTATGCTATTGAGGAGGACATGACAACCCCGTCAAGACCACGCCAGGAGACAACCCGGCGACCACTACCGGAGGAAAGCTTCCTCCCAGACACCCTACCATTGCCCATCGCCTCAAGTACACCCGCTCCCAAAAGACTTCCTACACCCGCTCGCATACAAACAGTGCCCGACATCTCCCTGTGCGATCTGACACCGGCGCTGAGGGAGAAGTATAGGGTGAGGAGTGCTGGTATACCACACAAGTATGCCTTGATCATATTTAAACACCATGTTCCCTACACATTGTACTGCGAGTGGGTGTTCAAAGTGAACTATGATGGGAATCGCCAAAAAAATGCCCTTCCTGCCAATTTAAGGAAAAAGATTGTGGAAGAAATGCAGCGCTATTACCCTGTTACAGATCCTGTAATGAGAGGCGTTAGAGACTGCATTAATGGCGTTTTGCGCCATGCAAGGCATCGGCCATGGCTGGAAAATGGGGAGGACTTTCAGTGAGACCATACTGTAATGTTGTGCTGTACTGTACAGTACATGTTTTACCCTATAGTACCTGCTGTACTTAAACAAAGGATACTGAATGTTGTTGTGTGTTGCACGGTTTTTGTACTGTATTTGTAAATAAAAGTTTTTAGTGGCGACTTCAGCAATAAAAGAACTGCTTAATTTATCTCACACTCAGTACTACAAACTGCTTTTTGCTGCCAGACTGCAAACCCGCAAGACCAGCAACATTGTAACAAAAGAGCAATGAGCGCGCAATTGGCGTGGGAACTTCTGTTCTAAGGCCCCTATAAATAATATTCTTTATTTTATTTATAAACTCACATTTATAAACCCCGTCACCCACCCCCGCTAAACACAATAAAAAATAATCACACACAGCATCCCCGCAATAAATAAATAAATAAATACAAATAAATACATTTGAAATACATTTTTATTGATAGTGTAGATGTGCAGGGGGTCTCCGGAGCTGAACCGCGTTGGTTTTAGGTCTGGGGACCCCGTGCCCCCCGAGATACAGGCCCCTTTAGGGGGTGCCGGTAGCCCTCTGCTTGGTTTAAAGGTCCGATCACGTGATCGCGGCCTGTAAACCAAGCAGAGCAGAGGGATACCGGCACCCCCTAAAGGGGCCTGTATCTCGGGGGGCACGGGGTCCCCAGACCTGAAACCTGTGCGCTTCAGCTCCGGAGAACATCTACACTGTGAATAAAACACACACATCATTAAAGAATCATTCTTTAGCTTAGCGGCTATGCGCTATGGTAAAGAAGCAGCATTTCTGTCTTTTTAATAATATTGTAGAGTGAGCAGGGGGTTCCCTGAGACAGAAATCTAATCTCAGGGGACCCCCTGCTCCTGCACAATATTATTAAAAGTTCAGAAACGAGGCTTCATTAGCATAGCGTATAGCCGCTAAGGTAATGAAGGGGTTAACGCATAATAACCAATAAATACATTCAATACACTACCCACTACCCATGGCAACCTCCGCTGCTGTACAGTAAAACAGAGAAAAAAAATAACACTTTCAAAGTAATGTCCCCTAACCCCTTAATCACCATAGCGGTTATTAACCGCTACAGTCATGAAGGGGTTAACCCACCCTCACCCACCACTTGGGACGCCTACTGTACATACCCTCCCACTCTAACCCCCTACCCCGTGAGGCCTAACCACCCTCAACCCTCACCCACTAACTACCCACAAGGGAGGCCTACCCACATACCGTTGGGGAAACACCCCACCCCCACCCCAGTACCCACAATAAAAACAGTACAATCACCCACAATAAACAGCATTCTATTTATTAAATACATTACCCACCCCCTGTGCCCCCCCCCCCCATAAATACAAGATTTATTCTTTTACATTCAGGGTCCATAACGTAGCCCCACGCTAGTCCCCGGTGGGCTGGCAGGGCACCTGGACAGACCTACAGTTTACCAGCAGCATTCCACAGGTTCTGGAGGCCTGCTGGTGGATCCTGCCAGCACCATGGCGCTCAGGTGGTCTCCTTGGGTCACCGTGAGCCACAATTGGGTCCACACGGTAGGCCCAAGGATGTCTGGGAGCCCCGGGTCAAACCCACAGGTGTCTGCGGGGCCTCGGGTGGTTCCCATGGGGGTCTGGGGAACTCACGGGTGCTCACTACGGGTCCGCGGTGCCCCCACAGAAGTGGGACCACACATCATCATCCCCGCACCTACGGCTCGGAGGTGCCCCCACAGAAGTGGGACCACACATCGTCATGCCCGCAGACTACGGGTCCGCGGTGCCCCCACAGAAGTGGGACCACACATCATCATCCCCGCATGTGTCACCCGTGGAACCACCAGCCTGCTACCCTTTAGGATACCCGAGGATTCCCCGCGGGTGGTCTCCAGAGGTCCCACGCAAAACCACGGAAGTAACCCTGAATGTAAAAAAAATAAACCTGGCCTATACATTCAATACATACACCCTCCCCCCCAACACCTACAGTACAATAATGTGCAAAATAACTATTATCCAGATATGGATAATAGATTAATTGCCCATTATTAAAAACATTAACTAGCATATACAAATAAATAAAGTACTACTGACCTCATCAATACGAAGTGTCCGATGCCAGCGCCTTCCTTCTCTTGCCCACACAAAACATAGCCAAAACCAAGCCAATACATTGCAATTACATTCAGATATCAATTAACCCCTTAAACACCTTATCGGATAATAACCGCAAAGGTAATTAAGGGGTTAAGCCACACAGGCACGATACCCACCCTTCACCCATGAATTTGTACTGTGGCTTCATCATGCAACTATATATATATATACTGTATATATATACATACAGAGAGACAGAGAGAAAGAGAGAGAGAGAGATATATACAGTATATATATATACACACGTTATATACACACCCATGATAAACCAAATATACAGTACAAATAAATGTAGAAGGGTTATCAAAACCATACTGTTCTACAACCAAACACTTCTCCATACAGACACTACATTAAAAATCAATTTCCTTTAAAAATCCTAACTGATCTCACAATCTACTGTACTGTATATGATCACAAACCAATGAAAAAAGTCACATTCCAAAATGCATAAAATCTATGCACCATACTGTATACATTCTGCAAATTAATCAACGTAAACAAAAATCAATTAGCAATCATTATTTAGATCTCTAAACATTTCACACTCAATCATGAACAATGAAACCATTAACAGATTCACGCCTAGAGCAGAACAATTAAGCCTTTGAAAAAATATAAGTACCGACAAAAATACAACCTTTCCAAACCAAGCCTACAGTACCTACAGTATCCCTGACCTTCCTCAAACACACAATACAATACCAAGGAATAATACATCTATCTAATTTTAAAATACTTTAAACTCACAAAATAATTAAAAACACATCTAATCCAGCTTTTAAAACATCATCATTTCTTACCCTGAATGTATACTGTACAGTATATCTCTCTAGACATATATATTGTACATACATACATACAGTGGCAAGAAATGATATACCACAAAAAAATAAAAATACACAGGTTAAAAAACCTTTTGAAAAAATTAACAAGTTAAATAAAATACATTTCTTTACTGTAGTTCACTTACCATTACTTGCCCCCACCGACTCCCGTTGCCCAGCTTACTCACGAACCAATCCACGATCAGGAACCCATAAAATAATAAACCATTGAAAATAATAAACATTAAACTAAAAATCCAAACCAATCCACGGGTCTTCTACTTGTAATACACCTTCATCTGTATTCTTCTTTCTTCTATCTCCTTCCGGGCGGGGCAGGGCGTGGTCTTCTTTCCATCATCGGCCACGCCCTTGTCTTTTTCCTTCTCCGGAGGTCCTTCCTCCGCGGCGTCTGGCTGCAAAATGAGACGACATAGGCTTTTAAAGGCCTATGACGTCACATTTTGCGTCATGGTTCCCACGGTCCTGATTGGACCGTGAAAACCATGTGTGTTGGCCGATAATAAAAAAATGATGACGTCACTTAAAGGGAATGAAAGCACAGCCAATCAGAATGGCTTTGCTTCAATTGCCTTTAAGATGACGTCATGAAAAGGCACATGGCCGTGCACACATGGTACTAGAGCCAATCAGAGCGTGGGAACTTTATCCCTACTCTGATTGGCTCTGGTATACCATGTGTCAGAGGCTTGGGGGAGAAAGGATGTGACGTCAATAAGGATAAAGTTCCCACGCTCTGATTGGCTACCGTACCACGTGACAGGTTTTCATTGACGTCACATCCTTTCTCCCCCAAGCCCCTGACACATGGTATACCAGAGCCAATCAGAGTAGGGATAAAGTTCCCACGCTCTGATTGGCTACCGTACCACGTGACAGGTTTTCATTGACGTCACATCCTTTCTCCCCCAAGCCTCTGACACATGGTATACCAGAGCCAATCAGAGTAGGGATAAAGTTCCCACGCTCTGATTGGCTCTAGTACCATGTGTGCACGGCCATGTGCCTTTTCATGACGTCATCTTAAAGGCAATTGAAGCAAAGCCATTCTGATTGGCTGTGCTTTCATTCCCTTTAAGTGACGTCATCATTTTTTTATTATCGGCCAACACACATGGTTTTCACGGTCCAATCAGGACCGTGGGAACCATGACGCAAAATGTGACGTCATAGGCCTTTAAAAGCCTATGTCGTCTCATTTTGCAGCCAGACGCCGCGGAGGAAGGACCTCCGGAGAAGGAAAAAGACAAGGGCGTGGCCGATGATGGAAAGAAGACCACGCCCTGCCCCGCCCGGAAGGAGATAGAAGAAAGAAGAATACAGATGAAGGTGTATTACAAGTAGAAGACCCGTGGATTGGTTTGGATTTTTAGTTTAATGTTTATTATTTTCAATGGTTTATTATTTTATGGGTTCCTGATCGTGGATTGGTTCGTGAGTAAGCTGGGCAACGGGAGTCGGTGGGGGCAAGTAATGGTAAGTGAACTACAGTAAAGAAATGTATTTTATTTAACTTGTTAATTTTTTCAAAAGGTTTTTTAACCTGTGTATTTTTATTTTTTTGTGGTATATCATTTCTTGCCACTGTATGTATGTATGTACAATATATATGTCTAGAGAGATATACTGTACAGTATACATTCAGGGTAAGAAATGATGATGTTTTAAAAGCTGGATTAGATGTGTTTTTAATTATTTTGTGAGTTTAAAGTATTTTAAAATTAGATAGATGTATTATTCCTTGGTATTGTATTGTGTGTTTGAGGAAGGTCAGGGATACTGTAGGTACTGTAGGCTTGGTTTGGAAAGGTTGTATTTTTGTCGGTACTTATATTTTTTCAAAGGCTTAATTGTTCTGCTCTAGGCGTGAATCTGTTAATGGTTTCATTGTTCATGATTGAGTGTGAAATGTTTAGAGATCTAAATAATGATTGCTAATTGATTTTTGTTTACGTTGATTAATTTGCAGAATGTATACAGTATGGTGCATAGATTTTATGCATTTTGGAATGTGACTTTTTTCATTGGTTTGTGATCATATACAGTACAGTAGATTGTGAGATCAGTTAGGATTTTTAAAGGAAATTGATTTTTAATGTAGTGTCTGTATGGAGAAGTGTTTGGTTGTAGAACAGTATGGTTTTGATAACCCTTCTACATTTATTTGTACTGTATATTTGGTTTATCATGGGTGTGTATATAACGTGTGTATATATATATACTGTATATATCTCTCTCTCTCTCTTTCTCTCTGTCTCTCTGTATGTATATATATACAGTATATATATATATAGTTGCATGATGAAGCCACAGTACAAATTCATGGGTGAAGGGTGGGTATCGTGCCTGTGTGGCTTAACCCCTTAATTACCTTTGCGGTTATTATCCGATAAGGTGTTTAAGGGGTTAATTGATATCTGAATGTAATTGCAATGTATTGGCTTGGTTTTGGCTATGTTTTGTGTGGGCAAGAGAAGGAAGGCGCTGGCATCGGACACTTCGTATTGATGAGGTCAGTAGTACTTTATTTATTTGTATATGCTAGTTAATGTTTTTAATAATGGGCAATTAATCTATTATCCATATCTGGATAATAGTTATTTTGCACATTATTGTACTGTAGGTGTTGGGGGGGAGGGTGTATGTATTGAATGTATAGGCCAGGTTTATTTTTTTTACATTCAGGGTTACTTCCGTGGTTTTGCGTGGGACCTCTGGAGACCACCCGCGGGGAATCCTCGGGTATCCTAAAGGGTAGCAGGCTGGTGGTTCCACGGGTGACACATGCGGGGATGATGATGTGTGGTCCCACTTCTGTGGGGGCACCGCGGACCCGTAGTCTGCGGGCATGACGATGTGTGGTCCCACTTCTGTGGGGGCACCTCCGAGCCGTAGGTGCGGGGATGATGATGTGTGGTCCCACTTCTGTGGGGGCACCGCGGACCCGTAGTGAGCACCCGTGAGTTCCCCAGACCCCCATGGGAACCACCCGAGGCCCCGCAGACACCTGTGGGTTTGACCCGGGGCTCCCAGACATCCTTGGGCCTACCGTGTGGACCCAATTGTGGCTCACGGTGACCCAAGGAGACCACCTGAGCGCCATGGTGCTGGCAGGATCCACCAGCAGGCCTCCAGAACCTGTGGAATGCTGCTGGTAAACTGTAGGTCTGTCCAGGTGCCCTGCCAGCCCACCGGGGACTAGCGTGGGGCTACGTTATGGACCCTGAATGTAAAAGAATAAATCTTGTATTTATGGGGGGGGGGGGCACAGGGGGTGGGTAATGTATTTAATAAATAGAATGCTGTTTATTGTGGGTGATTGTACTGTTTTTATTGTGGGTACTGGGGTGGGGGTGGGGTGTTTCCCCAACGGTATGTGGGTAGGCCTCCCTTGTGGGTACTGACTGGGTGGTTAGGCCTCACGGGTGGGGGGGGGGGGGGGGTTAGTGTGGGAGGGTATGTAGGAATCCCGAGTGGTGGGTGGGTGAGGGTGGGTTAACCCCTTCATGACTGTAGCGGTTAATAACCGCTATGGTGATTAAGGGGTTAGGGGACATTACTTTGTATGTTTTAATTTTTGTGTCTGTTTTGCAGAAGCGGAGGGGCCATGGCCAGGATGGGGGGGGGGGTTAACGGTATGTGGGTAGGGGGTGAGGGTGGTTAGCAATGCAGGGAGGGAGATTTACTGGTAACAGAAACATCTATCTCCCTTCAATGTAATCTGTTTAAAGCCCCCTCCCCCCTAATGTGTGTTTCTGTAAAATCTCTCTCCCTTCAATGTACTGTAATCTGTTTAACAGAAACATTAGGGGGGGAAGGGGCTTTAGGCCTTTATATCTCTCTCCCTTCAGTGTAATCTGCTTAACACAAACATTAGGGGGGAAGGGGTTTTTAAACAATGCTGTGTATAATGTATAAGGTTTTTTACAATTAGATAGATGTAATCCTTGGTATTGTAAGGGTTAGTTTGTTTTTAAATTGTCTTTTCTGGTTGTTACTTACAGTATATATTGATTTTGGTTTACTTGCTTGGTTAAAATACTGTAGTTAAGTTGACTTGTTTGGAAGTGTTTGTACAGTATTTACTGGTAGAGTAGCTTGCAATTATATTGTTAACATTCATTTGCAGAATGTACAGTACTGTATATGGTGCATAGATTTAATGCTATGCATCATTTACAGTATACAATGTACTGTAAATGCAATGTACTGTGTGGATTGTAATGTTATGTTTTATACTGTACAGTATGCTATTCATTAACTTCATTGCTCTACACATCTAGGGATTTCATTCCACCTTACCACCTTTCCTACACATGATTTGTGCTGTAGGCATTGGTTACTGTATATTACTGTATGCTAATGCAGATGTGTGATGCTTTGAGACTGTCATTTATACTTTGACAAGTCTACCTTTTGGTGTGTAGTGTGCATTATCCTTAGCGTTGTATACAGTAGGTGCCTTTAAACCCAGTAACCTACTGTATTGTGATTCACTTTGATTCTCCCTAGTGTTTTTTGAGTCACTATCCTTTTCA